>NW_009614859.1:0-14357 GCF_000690535.1 Cariama cristata
AGATGATCATTGTAACTCCCTTTGAAATGAAATAGTCTATTCTGTTCTATATATTTATTCCTTCATATTGATTTCACTATTTTCACTGCTTTTATATTGAGGTTAAATGCAATCCTCAGTATTCACAATAGAATATGTCAGCTGTGATTTATTTTGTTTGTTTGTTTGTTTGTTTTTTAATGTTGTACATCATTTTCTGAAGAGTCAGTAACGGTGTCAGTAACTTTCATGTGCCCCTTTTTCTGTTTACAAAGAAGATGACCAAAAATAGCAACCTTATTCACAGGGTACCTGTAGTGCAGGTAATCACAGCACAGGCATTTTAGTGATACAAAGACTCTTGCAATTTTGCGGGAACCGCACAGTTTTGTGCTGTGTGGCTCGAAAGCAATTACCATGTGACCCTCAGTCTTCTCTGGAGGGTTGCGACAGGGCATGGCAACTCCTGCGTAATCACCACACCACTTTGTTGTCCTTCTCAGGACTTTTTCTGAAACCCGCTGAGACCAGGATGGAGAAGTGTCATTTCATTACTCTCCTTGAACATGGCAATTTCTGTTGAAGATCAACCACGTGCCAGTGAGAGTCTTTTTACGCACCATAAGTGATGCTAAATGATCCTGTGGTGTTGGTGTGGGATGAGGAAGACTGCTATGAAAAGAAAGGTAGGCAGACCTATCTGCAAGAGCTTCATATAAACACATTTGTCCAAATTCTGTTATTTACAGTGCTGACTGGCTTTTAGATCAATTTAATTAAAGAGAAATTGGCTCTATTGGGCAGTCTTTTGGTCTAATTGACTGTCCAAGATGGTCTTTGAATGCTGAATCTGGCCAGGTCCCATGGTTTAAGAGCAGCAGATTTCAGCGTCTCACGTATTCATGCTCATATGCCTTCAGGAAGAACAGTGAATGGACTGGCTATTTCACCTTGAAAGAGAGGAAATTAGACCTTAAGGAGGTTTTGTTAGTTTTCAATTATGAGATTGTTTTGGTTTTCCTCTTCACCATAAGCTAATCACCCCTGCTCTTCCACATCATTGACCAGATTTTTTTGCGTTTAGTTTTGTAGGTCAGTTTGTGGCACTGACAGGTCGGTGTTTCAGCTCCGGACTGCTGGCCCTTTCCCAGGGCTTTGGGCTCTGCTCTCGGGAAGAGGAGCGATTGCAACATCTTTGCCACTGGGGGGAAACTGTTCGTTCTTTTCTTTCTTTTTTCTTTTATTTTTCTTTTCCCCTAACACTGAAGCTGTTGTGTGTATCATCAGGTTGCTAAGACGTTAAGGCAGGCTCACCTTACCTCAGTCTGGGCTTTTGGAGGGGATAGAAGTTTGAAAAAGGATCTTCTCTATGTTTTGCAGATCAAATGATTGTGTTTTACTTGTTACGATAACAATTTCACAAGCAAATACATTTTCTTCAGCAAGCATCTATGACACCAACAATTATTTTTTTTTTCCTCCTGGCAATTAACAGTTCCTTTGTTTTTCAAGAGACATTTGGAAAAGATTTTATGGTTTCAGTTGCAATTTGTTAGCCTGAGAATGGTGTTTTCTCTTCCATTATACCTTTTTGAAGGTTACTTACACTGAACAGGGGTTTGTTTTGGCTTTGAAGAAAGGAAAAATACCCAGTACTGCTTAATTTAGCAAAATAAGCAGCAGAAGGGAAAGGTTCAGCACTACCTCTAGGGTGGGACAGCCACAGCTGACAAGCGCTGCATAGCTGTGGCTTTCAGCTTGGCCTAAATGACTTCAGCAAACGATAGCAAATGGTATAGGGCTGGATTGCATGTCATGTAGTCCTTGATTAATCCCTTAAGAAGCCTAGGAAAATAAGAGCGGAGTCAGACTAAGTTGAAAGCAGGCAATAAAATAGTAATGTATTAACATTTATGTAACCTTTTCATTGAGAGAAAGGACCCCATTTGAGAAGAGCTAAGGAAACTGAGAACCGAAGTGATTTGAGCCGGTGGGTGAGCCTTATGGGATTGTGTTTTCTAGCTCCTGCTCCCAGCTCCACTTGCTACGCTGCAGCCCAGGGGGAAGAGCACCTCTGAAAAAAAAGCAAAACAAAACGCTGTGCTAGTACAGAGCTCCTGAATTTTGCACAGATTTCCTACTGCACTTTAAAGCTGCGCTGCTGCTGCTGCTGCTGTGGTTGGTGACTGTAGCGCTGTTGCAGGAAATAACTCGTGTGGCAGGGCAACTGCGGAGGGCATTGCTGGAGAAAAGGAGTCATTTCATTATTTCTGATCTCCTATTGTCTTTTCACCTTATTCAGAGGCACTTGCACAGTCCTGGCTCAAGGACATGGTCACAAACTCACGTGGTTTCTGGATGACTGAGTGTAGTCAGCTCTGCTCAGAGCTGTGATCTTTTGCTAGTCCCCAAATAAGTTTCATGCTCATCGCTTTAATAATGATCTCACTTTTAATGGAAAGCGAGAGTAGCATTGAATCTCTTCATACCAAATCAGTCAGATTTGTGTTGTTTTTTGGGCACAGTGGTATAAGGAGCTCCATCCTTTATCATTGCCTAACCTAAGTTATCTACTACTGCTGTTCCCTTCTCCCACTGCCAGTGACCCAGCATGGGTAGCGGCCACATGGCCAGGAGTGCCAGCGCAGACACAGGTTTGCATGTGAGGGTGTTTTCAACCTCCTACTGCCTCTGCAATCCGTAAAGTAAATCTAAAACCTCAGAGCTTTATTCCCAATAGTTACACTGACAGCAAGTTATTCTGTGAACCAGTGAAAGATTTAGCAGAGGTTTTTGGTCATGACTATACAAAACCATCTTCTCTCTGCGACCAAGCCCTGCTCAGTTACACAGAAGCTGTGTATTATTTGCTGATACCAGGTTTTCAGATAATTTTTTTTTTAAAAAAAAGGCATTTATTTCTGCCTGACCGAAAGTATTTTTACAAGTAGGTTTCCAAATTTGCAATATGCGCTGCTGTTTCAGCAATCACAAATGTGAAACAACCAAGCTCACAGTGGGTTGTACCCCTGTTCCTGCCTGCTCACTGTGAGAAAGGAAGCAAATATGGATTTTGCCACAGGAGATTAATCAAAGATGCTGTTGCCCTCCACAATGTAAATTATTTATATTCAGTCAGAGTTTTCTGCTGTGCTTCTGTTTTATACAGCTGTAAATTACTTGGATACAGCCCCAGTGGAAAGTCCTTACTATTTTGTAATGGAAAAAAGGAACTCTGCAGTAGAAATCTGTAATGAATGAACAGGAACATCATCTTCCAATTGTAAATAAGATCTTGTTCTGTTTATTTTGACATCTTTTTACAAACGTGTTGCATTGAGGTGTAAATATCCCAAACCATGATCTTGTTCAGAGTTCTGAGATTTCTATTGTTAAATGTAATACTTTGTTTAATAGTTGTAATAATTATTTGTATAGATATGAACATGATAGTATTTTATTAAAAAAAAAACAACAAACCACTCTTTGAATACTGTATTCCTGTTGATACAGCCTCTTTCATTTCCCTGTGGAAAGCCATGCGTTTCACTCTTCAAGATAGGTAAAAACAAAAGCTTTGTTTTGAGACTGGGAATTTACAATTATAGTTCTCCACTGATGTATATTCTCTGCATATACCAGAGTTATGCACCACTGTATTTGGACATATAAAACTACATAATCCAGAAGAAACACATACTGATAATAAAGTATCTAAGTAATGCATGGCAGGTGCTGTCCCTGCACAGGTGACAACGATCACTGTGTTAAGATACAGCTTCAGCTTTATAAAATGCTTCTCATCATGCACTGCTGTGTTGGTTGAGAAGACAGTTCTTTTGTTACAGTTTGAATCTAAAGGATGTGGTTTGGATGAGACCGGTACAGAGACGCTGCAAGGTAAGTAAAGGCTTTTTGGGAGGCTGCACAGTACAGGAGGAGTTGACAGAGTTGCTATGAAACAATTCCTTTTGGGGGCTCCAGGGTGCCTTGCTTGTAAACCTCAAAATTCTTGTGGAAACAGAAGATGCCTTTATAGGAGATTTTTTTTTTAATTAAAATTTAGTATTAAGACAGATGAGCTTCTATTTTGTTATGTCAGTGACAGCCAGTAGCTATAGTTTAATAAGGAAGCTGTGTGCAGAGATCACTGTGGTTCAGAACCCCAAGATGATGTGTGGAGGAGTAAGGACAGTCTGGGCAGTCACAGGAACCTACTCTCAGCTCACTTTCCCTCCCCCGAGAGGGCAGCTCAGGGCTGAGAGCTGGCAGGCAGGGCTCCGTAACTGCACCGAGCACTGCTCGAGAGCAACAGCCCTAACTTCAGTGTCCGTGTGTTGCCAGCACAGTGCATAAAGGTGGAGTTTCCTGCTGTAGTGACCTGCTCTTTCCTATCATAGTAGAGGGGAGGTGAAACAGGACAGGAGGTGTCTGAATGCCCTCAAGGATGGGCTGATGCCCTCACGGCTGGCTGGCTGGCTGCAGCAGATGCAGGTGCAGCGCTTACCTGTGGGAGATGGAGGAGGGCTGTTGGCCAAGGCTTCCACCAAGGCCCTGGCAGCGACCTGGGGCAGCGAGGTCAGCCCTCCAGGCTAAAACAAATGCTTGGTGCAGCCACGTGTGCGTGTACATGAGGGAAACCACGTACGAAAGCACAAGTGAAACTGGCTCAAAGTGTTCCTTCCCCCATCTTAAGCTAGGAGCATACCCTCAGGCAGCACACCTCAGTCTCAAATGCACCCTCTTCATGCCATGGATAAACTCAATATCTCCCTGTTGCTGCTATTGTCCCTGCCCCCCAAAGACCCTTTTGCTCAGTGAAGATGCCACTGTTTTAATAGGCACAAAAATCTACATTTAGCTGTGGCCAAGTTAACATTTCTCCTAAAACTGTGCCTTCACATTTCAAAATGCAGCATGCTCCCCTGCCATGGCTGCTCTTCTACCATCCCAGAGGGTTTTGGTGGTAGTTGTAACATTGTCAGCTTGCATGATCCTAATAGCTTCTCTAAACTGTCAGGGGGGGTTATTATTATTATACAAAAGCTTCAGCTGCGCTGGGCAGAACAACTTTACCTACATCTCCTGAGAAAACAGGGAGCATGGGGTTGTATCCGCCTCCGCTCTGTGGTTTAGGTCAGCACAGCAGTGGGAGAGGGACGACACCTCTACGTGCCCTGGAGCTGCGTGAAGAGAAGGGCACAGCAGCAGCAGGAGCCAGGTCACGTTGCAGCCAGGGGAGGTAGAGCAGAGCCTGCTCGGCCGCAGCTTTCCAGCCGTGCACCACCCAAAAAATCACTTGACCACAGCACTGCACTGGCTTTCACTTGGGAAAAAGTTAGAGGCCTGGGCTAGTGTAGGAATGGGGAAGGTGTTGCAGAAGGTGTAACACAAAAATTACACAAAGCTGGGTGTTAGTAGCTCTTTTGCCTATAAAACCAGCAAAGATATCTCATGAGTTGTCAACTGAGCCTGAGTATTTAATGACCAACTGCAGAAAGCTTAGGGCAGGTGTTCCTGGGCAGGTACAGCTTCCACCACATACGGAGAGTTACTCTGGCAGCTGCCACTTCCAGCCAGGCCAGCTCCTGCTTCCTTTGAGCCGCTGGAGCTCCTCAGCCCCTAGAGTGAGCCACTTCAACTCACTGAGGAGGGGATTCACCAGAAACTGAACTGTTTGCTTCCCTTTCAAGAGCTGTTACAGCAGTTTGTGCTGAGCAGAGGAGGGATGGGGGAAGCAGGGACCCCGCTACCAGCCCATGGGCAGCAGAAAGGCCCTCACCTCCTCACACAATTCACATCAGCTGCTCTGCTTTTCTCCCTCCACACCTCTGACTTAACACTGTGACACCTGCACGTCAGGGAACATGGGTCCCCCACCCACCCAGGGAGCCGTTCCTTCCTTCCCCAAGGGCAGTCACCTGGAGAAGGACAGGGGACGAAAGGCACAAGTTGCATTTCAGGTGCGGAGGGCTGCATAGCCAAGCTTGACTAGGACAGCTGGGAGACCCAGAGCTGCCTGGGTGCCCAGCCAGAGACCCCACCAGGCAGAGCCCTCCAGGTCAGGCTGGGCCCTGCAGCCGCCGGGTGGGAGAACAGAAACCAGCAGGCAGGGCAAAGCTAAGAGGAAATTTTAAAAATTGATGCATCAGGGTGGAGGCACAGAAGCAGCAGGGTGACAATTCCAATGCTTCTTCCCATCTCTTAGGCTTGAGGTGCCTTGCCTTGTATTCAATTTAATTCTCTTATGTTTTTCTCCTTATTCTGTGCCCTTCTCTCCCTCACTGCTACCACCTACTATTCACATACTGTACTCATCTCTGCTTAGCTGAGCGAGCCCATATGTTGCTCTTCTACCTCCTACGTTGAGCTTCCAACTGCTGTTCAACATTAGCTTTTTCTCACATTCCTATTTAGAGAAGATAACCAGGTTCCTTGCTAGAAACAAATCCAAGCTTGGAATGAGGTCTGAGACTACAGCCCATGGAAGACACAGAGAGAAGGACTATCTTTTATGAAAATGTGTGTCCAAAACTGGACAAATTTTGGGGAACACAAGCCCTTCTTCAGTCTGGCACAGAAGCAATATTCCTACTACCCCAACACCTTGTCCTATGTCCTTGACTTCTGCACACCACAAAATACACCAAGAGCAGACCGTACTTGTACAAGAGGCAAAGCTGCTCATCTTTCTCCACACTTAAACACAGGGTAAGGGCAGTCCTGCAAGGCAAGAGCCCATGACTGCATCTGACTAAGCAGGGTCATGAAGGCAGCACAGTGAGCAAAGAGAACTTCATGTTAGACTTTCAAAGAGCAGGATCCAACACTGAATCCTCCAAGTTTCACTCCCTGCCCCAAATACCTGCTTGTACACCAGTTCCGCTGATCTGCCAAGACCAACACGTTTTTGAACTAGTGTCCCTCTTCTCCCTATCTCTCTGGCTCAAGGGTACTGAGGGAGGCAGCATTTACTAATTCTGGTAAGAAACCACACTGGAGTTTCTGGCCCTGCCTGCCCACTTCATATAAAAATATTCAGTGGGCTCTGGAATGCTTTACATGGTGCAATTGCAGCTGCAAGGTGTGACTGCAGCATGGACACCAGAGAAACTGAGCAGTTTAAAGTTAAAGAATGGTGAAGTTCCTACAGGAGGCAGATGCTCTAACTGTTGAGCCTCTGGCAACAGCAGGGCAGTATCTCCACCTCAAGCACCTTTAATCACCCCAGCATAGCCTCCCACCTTGACAGACAAGATCTATGCATCTCCCTCCAGGTCCCAGAGGAAGCTGCAGGCAAGCCTATGGAGCTAATACTGGATTCTGCCATTTTAGGCACACCAAGAACACATGGCACGGCTGCAGAGTGGCTGAATGGAAAAAGTGGACTATCCTCAGCTTGATACTCATCTCCTGGTGCTACTCAGACAAAAGCAAGTGTCATCTCCTTCCCTGCAGCCCATGCTGACACTGTTAAGGAACAGAAGCTCATGCTTCACAACAAACCTGAGAAACTTACCCCTGTTTCAAACACGAAACATTCACAACTCCATCTGCATGGCAAACCTGCAAGTCAAGCCCAAAGCACTGTAATACAGTGCAGCACAGTGGGACCACCACCACCTTCTGCATGTTCCAGCATGCCCTGCCTGAAACACAGCGACATCTCCAGAGCAGTGCAGCTCTGCTCAGGAAGATAACAGCTGGCAGCCTCTTGTGTCATTCCTCCTCCAGCCCTCTCTTCACTCTGCCAAAGGGGCTATGGTGACAAATAAGAGTGTCTGTTCTTTACTCTCTTTAGCCTCATGAAGGCAATTTGCTTAAGAGAACAAGCAGGTCATCTCAACCTATGCTCAAGAAACTGTTTGTGAAGGTCCCAAGGATGACAGCAGCTGTGTGATACCCCTGGGAACCCCTCTGCCCCGAGTGCTCTTTGCTGCTGCCGAGAGCTGGAGCAAGAAGAATTCAGATCATCCTGCAGAGCAGGGAAACAGCAACATTCATTTTATTGACCATCTTGACAAATTCCAACTTAGAAAAAATAAAAACTAGCTAGTGCAAAACCTTTCTAGGAGACAGATTTCTTGGAGTAGAAAACTACCATAGTAGTCTGCTTTGGTAAGCAGAAGTGGAATGGAGCCTTTGCATCACTGGATACATGCACATACACCGAAGGAAAAATGCTCAATGACAAGAATAAGGACAGCAGGCCTCAAAGAATACTTTTTAATTCAAAATTAGCAAAACAAGTCACATTAGATGCAAGGCCTGAAATAATTCACACCTTATTCTTGTTTTTTAAATAACTAAGAATACAGGAAGAATGCAGAAGCCATTTTAAAACTTATTTCAGATGCAGAAAATTTGGAGAGAAAAGAAGTTTGGCCCAGATCTTTAGCTAAAGAGCTCAACCCCAACTGCCCCAAAACCTCCTCCACACTCCCAGACCATAAGGGAACCTGCTTTCCCAAGTTTGCCCAAAGCAAGCTTGTGGGAAGAGAAAGTCTGAGGCTGCTGGACAGCCTACCCATTCCACCTTGCCCCTTTAGCAAGGCCACGCAGCAGGAGCCAAGGAGCTGCCAAGGAGCTGCCAAGGAGCTGCCCAGCATGCAAGGCTGCGGCTCAACTGCACCATCCCTCTTAGGGTCGCTTGAGGACAGGACTGTGAAGGAGACCATCACACGACAAGTGCCTGCATAGGAGCTGCCAGAGAGAAGTGAGGCTGTTCGATATGAGTAAGTGAGAAAGGCTGCAAGACCAAGGCGAGGGGTTCTGCCTCTGGCAGAGTGCTCATGGGCAGCTCTAGTCCACCATTTCCCTCCAACACTGCAGTCTCTTGTTACTGTGGCTTCCCACCAGCTACAGGAGGAGCCTCTCCAACAACAACAACAAACCCAAACACAACCAGTCACCCACTGCCACCTTAATTTGGAGTCCTTTGCTCCCTCACCGGCTGCAGGACAGGAACCAAACACACTCCCCGTGCTGCCAAAGCGACGCTCCGAGGGCAGCAGCCTGCAGGGTACAGGCACTGGCTGCCGATGCCAGAGCAGCTGCATTGCACTTCTTAAGCCTGCTCATCGGCAAGGAAGCGGAGCGCATCAGCAGGGAGGAGGGGAAGCAAAGGTCTCACACACACCTCCTGTTTCCTCCCTCTTCACTGGCTCCAGCACCCACAAGCCAGAGGGCTGTGCACGGGCCTCAGCCGCTGGGTCATGCCTGCCCCAGAGGATGTGGTGGGAAAGGAGAAAACATCATCTTCCCTCCTGGTCCCACCTCAGTTACTGCAGCACCCCTTCATGCTTGCTGTGGGATCCGGCTCCCCTGCTCCCACGGGGTTGTCGGCCATGGAAGCAGGCTTATTCCCCACAGACACCAGTGGCCCGGTTCCTTTGGCTGAGCGGTTTGGGACGCCGGCGCGCCCCCATCGCCTGGGACTCAGAACACCGGAATCTTGTCCCTGCGCACTGTGTCCAGGTCATCATCCAGGGTCAGCAGCACCTGAGAAGGAAAGGACGAGGCGGCTTCAGGTCTCCCTGACCAGCCCACGGCTGGGGAGAATGACCACCTCCCAATGGCATCTCATCAGAGGGGGGCTCCACCTCAGTCACATCTCCAGCATGTACAGGAGTCAGGAGTGCAACCCATGTAGATTTGCCAGATTCACTTTGTTTCTGTAACACTCCCAGCAAGTCACTCTGGCAGCACAGCTGACAGGTAGCTCTGCCTACAGCGCTGCAAGGACCTGAGCAGGTAATCCTGCCCCAACCGTGATGGAGACGCTGCTTGTAAACTGGTCCCTCCTCACTAGCCTCTGAAGAGCCATCCAGGATGCAGCAGGGTGGGAATTGCTTGACCACAGCTCAGGCATTGCAAGTGGCCAGGCAGCTCCTTTGCAAGCAGTTTGTGCCTTGCACGGCTAGAGTTAAGGTCTCTCTCTCCACTTCCCCAAAACACTATGCTGTGGTCTCATCACAGGGGAGGCATCCACCTTTGCCACCACACAAACCATCAGGCCTGAAAAGAGGTACCAAGTAGAAGAGCACAGGGGTCAACTATGGAAGCGATGGAAAGTGACAAGTGAGCTAAGCTCCACACCAGTGACCCTACTGCCTGGGTCAAAGGGAGTAGGGCCCCTTCCTGGGAGGTCCTCACAAACCCGTGAGAGGGTTGGTCACACCAGCAGCCCCTCAGCTTCCCCACAACAGCTGTGTGACCCACAGCCCCAGAGGGAATTTGAGGCCAGGAGGCACAAGGAGCAACAAGCCAAAGGGGAAAGCCTGATCCCTGATCCCACTGACAAGGAAGAGCCCACTGTGAAAGATGTCTGGAGGCAGAGCCAAGCAGAGGAGTTGGGGCAGTTCGGGGGGGTCCTGGGGCAGCCACAGCTCCACGTGGATAGAGGGGGACAAGGAGGAAAAGGAGAGGATGAGGCCATACAACAGAGTGGGGGGCTCAGCAGGACTCACCAGAAAGGAGAAGAACAAGGCAGCCGCAGAGAGGAAGTGCCAGACGTCATGATCATCAAAGAAGCCCAGCAGGATGCATGGCCGGTTCTTTTCCCGGGACTCTGCTGGAGTCTCCTAGGGGAGTGGGCAGGGCATCAGGACCTGATATCTACTCACACATTGGACCCTTGCTGGCCACATTGGACCCTCTGGAGATCGCCCCATCTTAACCCTCCATGCAGAAGCCAGAGAAAAACACTGTGCTGGCCAGCCATGTAGTGAGATCAGGGCAGGAACGCAATGTCCTACTTAGACCTGGAGATGGATCTGGGGCCACAACCCACAGCTAGGAGGAACCCTCTGGTCTCTGCATCTGAGGTCCTTCATAGCACAAGCTGCACAGCCTCCACCAGATTACCCTGCAGCAAGCCCCTCACTTCCATGGAGATGGACAAGACATCTTGTTAGAAGGCATCCAGTCAGGACTTAAGAGACTCCCAGGCCACGGAGAGCCCCCAGAACCCAAGGCAGGTTATTCCCCATTGGCCATGTGCTCCAGGGGAAAATCTTCTATCCAGCACTGGTGAGGATTTGCCCAGTTTTGCTTTCAGATCCCCAGCTCCTCCTCTGTCCCCTGGTGAGGGCCAGATACCTCTGGACCACCTGGGTCATAAATAGTCTCTCCACAGCTACATGCATACAGTCATTTTTGGCTCAGCACAGCTTCCCATGCTCCCTTCCCAGTCTGCTGAAGGAGTTGAACCCTTTCAGCTCTCCCTGAGCAGCCCAAGACTCTTCCCCAGAGTACTTTTTGTGTAAAACGAACAACAGGGAGGAAAGATGACAGATGGAGATAGACAGGAGAGTGAAAGGGGAACTTTACCTCCCAGCTGCTGAGGGTCTGGAAGAAGAAGTAGAGGGCAGCTGCCCACACCACTGCAGTGGCCACGATGCAGAACATGGGGATGGGCAGGAGCTTCTCAGAGCTGCGGAGCTGCAAACAGGGACATAGCCTCACAATGCGCCCTGAGTACTTCCCAGGGGCCAGAGCCATGCATAAGGCTGACATGCCAGCCTGGACCATCTGCAAAGGGCTGCCCACCCCAGGCAGACACAGCCCAGCCACCCCCAAGATGGCCACACAGCATACCTCCCCAACACCAACACCTTGTCCCATCCTGAGCTCCACAAAGGCTCCTCCCACATCCCTCTGCAGCACCACAGAAACCCAAACTGCAGCCAGAAAAGAGGCCCATCCTTTCCCCTTTGGGGATAGGCACCCCAGAGACACCTACAGCTGCCTATCTTTACCTTCATGATGATGTAGAAAGCCAGATACAGCAACAGGTTACAGATAAAGATCCCCAGTATGTAGGAGGCAAAGTCTCTGGGCCGATACACCAGTCCAAAGATAGCACTGAGAGAGAGGGAAGAAGGGACATTAGACAGCCTCTTTCACTTGGGACAGGGTACATCCCCAACCTGACAGCCACCCACTGTCCCCCCAGGCCACAGCAACACCGCCACGGCCTCCCAAATCCCTGGAGGAAATACACCATTCGTCTCTGCTCCCTGCTGAGCAAACTGGGCCATGGTCAGCTGCTGAGAGCAAACGGAGAACCCCAGGGGACAGACAAGGATCCTGGGTTGCTTCCAACCCACGGTCAAACACATCTCATTTGGTAGGAGTTGGCCCCAGACATATCTGTTGAGCAGAAGGCAGGTCTCTGAGAAGCAGCTTTAGTGACAAGCAAGAGGTTGAGGCAATGATTTTAGGTCTCATCCAAGAGCCAATCCCTCCGATCCATGCAGTTACTGCTGAGCCAGGTTCCGTGACCGTGACTAAGGAGCATCTGTCAGGTCTCCTGCACCGTGGCTGCGCCAGAGACCTCCCAGCTACATGGGAAGCACACGTACAGTACAACGCAGCACCACAGTTACCAGGCCAGCCCTACACAAGCTCACTCAGACCTGAGCCATGAGACAGCACCAGCTGAAACACTCAGGGATGCCTCATGTAGCTCTGTACTGCCTCATTGCATCCCATGGATCTGCCCACCATCAGCGCTCATCAGACCACGTTCCTTGCCAAAAACACATCAGAAGGGCCCAAGCACAGGATTATTGCACAGACACTGCTGCAGTTCCCTGTCACTTCAGGCCACCTGTGTGTCAGTACTGAATCCTGCTGCCCACATGCACAAGTACACAAGACACCAACACCCCAATACTTACAAGGACCAGTTGACCAGGTTTCCAACAATGAGCAGCACCATCCTGTCCTGAAGAGAA
This sequence comes from Cariama cristata, assembly GCF_000690535.1. Taxonomy (NCBI): domain Eukaryota; kingdom Metazoa; phylum Chordata; class Aves; order Cariamiformes; family Cariamidae; genus Cariama; species Cariama cristata. The sequence continues at coordinate 12,720 of NW_009614859.1, forward strand.
GACACTGATGATCATATGAAAGCAAAAGGAAATGCAAAAAGAGGTCTTTGCCTCAGAAATTGAGGATATCATTATGCGAGGATTTGGAGTCTGGCTCATACAGACAGACATGCACCTGGCTCTGAAGTTTGCTCTGTGGGAGCTTTTGCCAGATGGCAACTACTCTGGCCCTCACAAATTTGAAGGAAGTGTTGCAAGAAGGAGATTAAACGTCTAAAAGAGGACAAGTCCAGCACTTCAGGATCAGCCTCAGGAGGTTCTACAAATCCTTTGATTGTTTCCACTGTTTTTCTAGTTAGACTCCTTCCCTCCCACCATTTTAGAGAAAAATTATTGCACAGAGAAAGGACGTGCTTGAAAGAGGCAGCAGGGGAATCTTTGGATAGCATCCTGCACGTATCCGCAGATCCTTTTTTCACCCGTCTCACCATTAGCTAGGGAGGCACTAACTACAGCAGGCAGAAGGGTTACATCTGTGGGGCATGTACATTTGTACTTACAGCTGCTTTCATGATGTAGCTATCTCAGGCTGGCCAGGCTTACGTTATGCCTGAGTGCACGTAGTTTTGCTTGCAAAACTCTGACACTTATTTAGAGATGGGAGAATTAAAAAACCAAAAAATGCTCATGGATAAAAACTTCATTTGGCTTCAAGCCCTAATTAGCACTGTGTACCAAGAAAAAAAGTAATCAGTGGGACACAAGCTAACAGCTACTATTTCTTACTTTTTTTGCTGTCTGCCCTGAGGTGCTGTAGAAATAGCAATAGCTGTGGCTTAAGCCATGGAGCCAAAACAGTCACTGCCTTCCCCAGAGCCTCGTACCCATTCCTTTGAACGGATGCTCCAGAGAGCAAGAGCAAAGGCAAATCCTATCATGCTTGTATCACCTTTGCTCTGATGTTTTCTTCACCAAGCCTGAGATCAGGGGAGGCCTGGAGGCGGGAGGTAAACCGCTCCAGTGGGGATCTACACTTACTCAAACATTTTGGGAGAGGGCAAAGAAGGGAAGCAGGGAGCATCACTTTTTCAAATAGCAACTCCTCTTTCCTCTGCACATTACCTAGAAAGTGAGCAATTGCTGAGAAGGGTGCTGAGATGAGAAATCACCTACCATGTACATTGGTCGACTGCACTGCTGAATACAGTCCGTGTACAGCACCATCAGTGCCCGTCGAAATATCCCCAAGTCTGTCAAAGAAGAGGATAAAAAGCCAGAACAGCCAGCAGAGTGAGCTCCAAAATGCCTATGAGGAAAGACGTGAACACCCACCAGCTGACAACACAGAACCCAGCCTGGGGATGGTCAAGGTGTCAGATTCATTTCTTGCCCTTTGGGACCAGTCTGCGCTGAGCAGAAGGGCAGCCACCTCAGGATATGGATCACATTTGGCCAGAACAACAGGTTTGAATAAATAAATAAATAAAAATCCCCTCTACACTAGCATTGCCCAGAAGTCAAATAGGCCCTGTCTGTACACATAGGCAGGCTGGCTTTGCAACTGCCAGAAGAGAGATGTGTGTGCAGGAAGGGGGAAAAGCACCTTCCATGGAACAAGCTGCCAGAGCAGGGAAACAGCAGAAAGATCCCACAGCCCTTAGAGGGTCCTAGAGGGGCAGAGCACACTCAAGGCATTCC
>NW_009614859.1:14388-43154 GCF_000690535.1 Cariama cristata
TCATTGCAGAAGCTTCACTGGAGAGCCATCAATGGCAGTGGGGATGGACAGACACCCATGCACACACATGTCCCTCTTCAGACACAAATGTGGAGCTTGAAAAGGCTCTTGCACCAAGATCAGAGCTCTCCTGTGCTTTATCACCCCGCTTCCTGCCAAGGAACGGGACTGGCAGTGCTGCTGGCAAACTGACTTCACTTCTCGAGAGCCGACCCCAGGTGGCATACGCACACATCCATGCATCCCCAGCTCCTACACTGCCGCTCAATCAATTCAGAGAAAAATGAGAGCTGCTGACAGTTACCTGAGTCACGGCCATCTGAGGCAGACAGGAGCAGAAGAGGAAGGAGAAATATGTTTGTAAGCAGAGCACAAGAGCCAGGTTCCCCACTAGACCCTCTCCTCCCTTACCCCACGACAAGGTTTTACGTAGCTCACTGCTGAGCACAGCGCTAGGGAGAGCTGTAGCTGAAGGACAGGCTCCCTCAGAGCCCAGCTTTTCTGCCACCACAGAGCAGACAGGTCCTGCTGACTCCCATGGGTCTGGGAAGCAGTAGCACAAGGACTTCAGAGGCCAGGAAGAACATCAGGTGGATGAGAGGACAGGATAAACCCAAACACAATCATGAGCCACCAGACTGTGCCCACAGATGTGCTGCATAAGTGACTCACACAAGTGAGGACAGGAGGCACCCGCACACCCTAGAGCAAGATGGTTCAGTCGCTGCACTTACTGATCTTGAAGCGGCCCATGTAGTAGATCTGGGTGCTGAGAGCCAGTGAGGCCAAAACATGGATCATCGAGAAAATGACCCAAAACCATATGTCATTTTTCCCAAACACCTGAAAGGAAAGACATATCAAAAGCAAACTGAGTCCTGTTATCAGCAGGCTAATCCTTTCCTGTCCTATATCACTGTGGGGCATTAGACAACCTCACTGAACATGGAAGAGAAACCCCCTAAATCTTCCAACCTGAAAACAGATCTATAAATCCAAAATGAAGTCTAGAGAAGCAAGAGGAACTCAGCATTCTGGAGAGGAGACCATTTTTTCTGAATGCCCCTTCAGACAAGAATGGCAGCTTGGAAGGATGGCAGCTGGCCCAGGGAGCAGAAATGCAGGCACTCCCAGGCCAGGCAAGCTCCCTCTGCTGAGCTGGGCAGCGGTTCTCTGGCCAGGAGTTGGATTTTTACAAAGGCAGTCAGGGAACCAACCGGTACTTTAACAAGTGCACTGCAGTAGACCAAAAATGACAAAACTGCTCTGCAGGCAATTGCTCCTATTGTACGCTTTTGCTTTATTTAAGGATTAGAAGTGACCTACAAATGCAGATTGATGCTATATTAAAACCTTAATTTTTCACTTATACATTAAGGAGTCCAGAAACTCTGGTCTGCCATCAGGCTGTGACCACACACTTACCTCCCCTGGGGCACAGCACTTGCCTGAACTTTTCTTTTTGTGTGTGGAGGAGGGAAAAAAAAAACACAAAACAAACAAACCAAAAAGCAAGCAGAAAAGCCACTTCTACAGGAATGGAGCAAGGGAGACATGCAGCTTATAAGCTCCACAGAACAGCTTCAAAGCATCTCACAAGAAAACATACAGCATCCCACAATAAAACCCCAGCATTTTGAACCTGACTGTGCAGATCTACCACAGCTATCAAGAGATTCGTGGAAAGTCCCAAGTTCACCAGCTGCTCCTGCATGCGTTATCCTGCAGTCTCCTACCCAGAGACCTCTGCAGAATCAATTGATATCCTGCATTATGTTTGGCAGCGAGGGGCTGACAGCCCACTGGGATTTAGCTGCTAGTTCAGAGCAAGAATTCAATGGATTTTTCCTGGTTACTGCTGAATGAAAATGAGTCCTTCAAAAGGAGGGAAGCGGAGACCTCCAAGGTAAAGCACAGGTTGGGGATTCAGGCAAGCCCAGCTCAGTACTTGCAATGCTATGAGCAAATGGGCAAAGCCCTGTACCAGTCTGACCTGTCAGTGACTACTGGTGCACAAGAGACTCTGGTGACTCCTCCTGTTCCAGTGCCCTTCTACACGTAGGTACTCCAGAAACTTGCCTGGGAGCCCCCCAGCCGTTATTCCAGCCCTGCACCTCTCCAAGGACAGGAAAGCCAATTGCAGGAGCTGTGCCCAGCAACTCAGAGTATTACAAAGGGAAGAAAGAGGCACAAGCAATTAGGTAGAGGACACTTGTCTTCAAAGCTCTGCCAGCCTCACCCCCCTCCTCCAAGGCGAGCCACCCCACAGGAGACCAGCTGCGTGCTTGGACACAGACACCTGGATGCATGAATTTCTCCTCCTCAGAAGGAGGGCATGTGGTGGACGGAGCCAAAAGAGGAGCCTACCTAGAGAAAACAGCTCTGCTCTTCCCCTCCCTGCAAGGCCAGGGGAAGGGAGGAGGAAAACGCAAGAGTACTGGGAATTCAAATGCTAGAAGCTGCTTAACACACTTTTATCCTACTCTGCTGCTATCCCCAGTCATTTGCCCACTTAAGCTATCTTCCCAGCCACACCACCTCCTTCCCAGTGAAGGACGTAGGTAAGAGGGGGCCATACCACTCCAAGGACGGCCAGACAGATCACCACAGCAAACGAGGCATAGGCAGAGTAGGCGCTGGCATTGATGTCTGGATGACGGGTCTGGTAGAGCTTGAGCATGCACAGTCCTGCAATCATGTACATGAAGGAGGTGTCTATGGAGGGAGCACAACAGAAACAGTGAAAACAGGTACTACCAGTACGCTGAGAAAGCTGCTCTGAGTGCATATAAAGAAGTGCAGCACTAGGGCCAAACCCAAGGCTGGCAGGCACAAATCCCTGATGCTGCAATACATTGTACAGCACTTTGTGCTGCAAGATGGCAAAGCACATCTACCATGCCCTGGGGCAACAAAAACTAAAGGGGTTTAGAAAATAAGTGCCCACAGTGCAGCACAGAAACAGGTAGGGAATCACAAAATGGTTGAGGTTAGAAGGGACCTCTGGAGGTTGTCTGGTCCAACACCCTCTGCTCAAGCAGGGTCAGCTATGAGAGGGCTGACCAGGATGGTGTACAGTCAGGCTTTGAATATCTCCACAGAAGACTTCACAACCTCTCTAGGCAACCTGTTCAGTCTTTGACCACCCACAAAGGAAAAAAAAAAAAAACACCAACAAAAAACCCCCCCACACCACTAGTTTCCTGTGTTCAGATGGAGTTCCCTGTGGTTTACGTTGTGCCCATTGCCTCTTGTTCTGTTACTGGGCACCACTGAGAAGAGCCTGGCTCACTTATCTTCATTCTCTTTCACTGGGTATTTATGCACATAGGCAAGATCCTGCCTGAGTCTTCCCTTCCCCAGGAAGGTGAAGGAGCCCGCAGAGGAAAGTTTCCACCGAGATGGCTGACAGAGGCTTCCTAGGCTTGAGCACTCTGCCACTCAGGCTGTGCGCTTACTATCTTCAAACACTGAGTTACAAAAGCAAAAGGAAGATCTTGCCAGCAGTGTGCTACCAGCATCCCAAGGTCTGGAGAGGAGGCTGAAATGCGTTAGTCCCCGGCATCCAAACCCTCACTGCCTCCTGACTGAGCCCTGGAACAGGCAGAATCCAGGGAGGTTTGCAAGGGTAGAGAGATAGGAAGTGCCAGCAACCCAGGAGACAGAGCATGGCAAATCCTACCTCCAGCTCAAAAGGAGAAAGGAAACTCAGCTTACCAAACTGGAAATTGGAGTAATTAGGGCAGACGTGGTAACAGGCACTGAGCACCCCCTCCATCATCAGAGCAATGCCCATAGCATAAAAGAGACCAAAATGCTTTGGGATCCCATAGTCCTGGAAGAGAACAGAGCCATATAGTAAGTACCCTCACTGTTCTGATGACAAGTGACCTTCCACTCTCCATCACTTCATCCCTCCTAACCCCTGCACATGTCCTTCAGTCACCAGTGCAGCACAGTGCGCAACCACAGGCTCTGCATTTAGCCACACTGCATAACCAGGTGAATCCACAGGTGAAACTTCTGGTCTGAAGACTTCAGTGTCTTGGTACTGACATCTTGACACTAAAAATCTGTCCTGTACTTTGCACCATGATACATCCTGCCCAAAACCGAGAGAGCACTGAGGACCCAGAATAGCAACATTGCTTTCGTGGTCACTAGGTGGTTAAAAGCACCTGAGGAGCAGAGCCCATCAGCCCAGGTGGGAAGGCATCTCCATCACAAACTGGTTGAGATCTCATCTGAAAACCATAAGCAGCAGACCCTTAAAACTGCTAAGGCCTTTACTTGCTACGAAGCCAGTGAAAACAGAGCTGTTTGTCTCCAGAAACACTGCACCACTGCCCACAGGGCTGCAGATTTCTCCATCCTCTCCTGCAAGATACTGAAGAGACTGCAGAAGCTCTGGTTACAAGCAGCTCTGCTTCAGAGCTACAGGCAGCCAAATTCCTGAGTTATCATAGGCAGCTCTATTCCCTCTTGCTAACAAGAGGGACAAGAAGGAACTCTTGGTTGTATAAGACAAATCAAACCTCATTACAAACAAAAGCATCTTGGGACTCTCCTACTGTCCCAGTTCCTTCACAGTGAGCATTAGAGGAAAAGCCACAGCCACGGGAGTCATTCCTCTACTCGTCTCCTTGTCTTCACAAGCCCAGGCTGGGGCCCCACAGCAGTGTGGACATACTGTAAGCAGCAAAGTACTGGGGTGTGCAATAACATAAGCATCCCAACTAGACCTTTTTTCAGGGGAGGAAAATAGAGGAGGATTCAATCCTCCAGCAAGGAAGGTAAATGGAAACCCACTGTGTATCACTCTGGTTTTCAAGTTCTCCCTGTCTTTCCTCTCTCCGCTCAGTCCCATGCAACCATGCTTCCTACCATGGTATAGACATCTTTCATCTCCATGGCTCGACGGTGGAGAATGTCCCTGCGCAACACAATGAGGAGGAAGAGAAAGCCCAGCAGCGTGTGGCCCACATTGCTGAGGATGTTGTTGAAGGCACTGCAGGGAAAAAGAAGGTTTAAGAAAAAGGCAGCACAACAGCAGGAAGCTGAACCCTGAGCCGTGATAAACTGAATCCATTTCACTTCCCCACCACCATCCTCCACCTCAGCAGCTGCCAAACACCTGCCAGTTTTACACCCTGGATGACAATTTTAGGTTGAGTAGTTCACCTGTCCCAGTGCATTTTACACTTCCTCTGAGAGATCCCCAACTCTGGGTTTTCTTTGCACTCCCACATTAGTTTAGAGAAATGCTGCACTGAAAGGATTGATCTGAACTTCTTGGCAGAACTGCTGCTCCTTGGATACAAGTGAAAGTGTCCAAAAGCACAGGAGCACCTCATCGCTGTGCTGTAGGTTTGCTAGGGGAACCCAGGTGCCATACATTCCTGGGTGCATGTGTCTCACTGCAACAGAAAGCCACTGCTGAGCAAAACAGAAAGCTCAGAGCCCTAAACTCTCAGTGGTCTTAACACAGTTACTGTGAGCCTGGCAAGGAAAAAATCCTGACCTGAGCACAGCACAAACACTCAGGAGGCATGAGACAATAATGCAGCAACCACAGGACTCACTCACCTCAGCACCCCAAGAGGATGCGCGCACAGAAAGTTGTAGTAGCAGATGTCCTGATTCCCCGTCACATTCACTACCTGGACAGAGAGGAGGTGGGAGACCCAATATTAGCAAATCCTCCCAGTTCTGGGGAGTTTGTTTCATGCAAACACTGCAGGTACACAAAGTGTACCAGGACACAGCCTAGCTCTAACACTGACACAGAGGAGTACTGACATCTGCAAGTGAAGCTTTTGGGGAGGCAGGATCGGACACAAGATGTTGCCACAGGCCACAAACCTGACAACAGTCTTTAGAGGAAACATATTGTGTGCTCTCAACCCCACCACTAATAGATCCGCTTGCAGATATCCAAATAACAGCGGAACAGCAAGGGTGAGGAGAAGGGAGAAGAAATCACTCATATCACAGCAAACTCTACTTGCTTTCAGTTGTCTTTTAGAGATAACAGCAGTTCTCTCCTGCCTCTAAAATGAAAGAGGCCCCAAATGAGACATCCGATGAGCAGGAAAACAGCTGCATTCCCGCTTCCCAAGCAAAAATAGCAGAATTGCAGGCTCAGCAAGCCAAGCTAGCAGCAACACTCACCACACAGTGCAGAGAGAGCAGCTAAGGTAAAGTGTCCCTCAGACAGAGCAGAATTTCTGGGTGATCCCAGTTTCACTGCAACTGCCATCCTTACACTATGCAACCATAGAACAAGTTTCAAGGCAAGAGGAGCCAAGCATGGGGGACAGCCACGGAGCCCAACACACCGTCTGGTAAGTGATGACGAGCTGGATGACTGGCAGGGCATAAAACACTGCAATGGTGATGATGTTCCTGCAGAGAGGAGACAGTAGCAGCAGTTACACACATCAGAACAATTGGTACACACCCGGGTCAGACCCCCACTGTGCTTGTGGAGGAATGCCTACACCTCAGTGCCTAAGGGCACAGACCCTGCTCTCCCAGCTGGAGCTTTATACCTCTGGTTATGAAGTCCCAAAGCAGAAGAGCAAACCTGCTAATGCAAACATAAGGCAAATGCTAAGGGCACAAGAAAAGCCAGGATGTGGACCACAAGTTCAGGTGTTTGAGTGCCCATTTCTCCCCTTCCCCAGTATGTTCCAGCACACCGATTGTTACCACACTGTAAAGCAATTATGCAAAACAGAATCCATTGCCAGGATCATGTGTGCACTGGTCCAGATCCCACATACCTCAAATAAGGATATTTGTGTAGCTACTGGTTGGAACAGGGTCAGAATGTGTAACAGGATGGCTCAAAGAATATCCTCAGGTCTAAAGTGTGATTTAGAAGAAGGGCATGTGGACAGACTCCACAACCAGAGACTAGGTCCAGATCTTGGGCATTACCAGTTTGTCTTCTCCTTACCAGAAATAGATTTTGTATTTTTTGCTGACAATCCTTCGGTCCTTCCTGGACAAGTCTGATAGATAGAGGAACACCTAAAACATTAGTGGGTGGGGAAAAGAGGGAAGAAAACAGAAAAGAACTAATGAAGACTACAGAAGCCGCTAAGAGATCTTGATGTATTTGGACCACATGCTTTTATTCTTCTCTTTTTTTTTTTTAAAAAAAAAAAACAGTAAGCTCACTGTGTCCCTTAATTGCATGGGGAACAAGTTCTGCAAAACCATCTGACCTCCAGGAATGGCTCTGACCACACAGAGCAGTGTGGGGTGACAAAAGGAGGCAGTTTGAGAGCTGCTAGCTTAAAGCCCCTCTGTACATCCACTGTAGTCACACTACTTGTCCCAGACAGCTAATTACTATTGCACATTATTTTCCCCCTATGCACCTCCTTGGACTTTCTGGGACACTCTGGGCTTCTTACTCCTTTCTCAATAGTCCCCAATACAGTCTGATTTTCCGTATCAAATCACTCATTTCAGCAGCACACTTAGCACAGCAGGAAAACTTCCTAGACTCTCAAAAAAACCACTAAGAAGCACATTTGGCTTCATTACGCTAAATCTACCTAAAAGGGAAGTGGAAACCTAAAAATCCTGGCAAATTACTAGTGCTGGTGCTGGCCCAGATGTGTCCATGGCCCAGCATCATGGTTACAGCTGCAGCGCCAGCCGTACCTTGGTGCGGATGACATTCTTATCACTTTCGATTTCTGGCATGGTGTCGAAGTCACTCTCCTCCTCCACAGAGCTGTCTGTGTCAGAACCAGCTGGCGGCCCATGCTCAGGGGAAGACAACTGACGTCCACCGCTGGAGCTTGACTCATCTGGAGCAAAGTGGGGAGAGGAAACAGAGAGAGTAAAGGCTAAATCCCTCTATGCACAGCAAGAAAAAAGCTGCCCCAGATACCAGCGACGATCTGCTGGGACAAGTTGATATGGCCATTTCAGGGAACAAGTTTTTCCATGATCACAAACCTTCCTAAAAGTCTCAGATTATCAGCTAAGAGCACTTTCAAGGACCATCTTTCCCCCTCTGCAGCATTTTATTTTTTCCTTTGCTTTCATTCCGTTATTTTTCATCTCTAACACTTTCCACTTTTTACTAGCCTGGGATCCAAAATCCGGATGTCTGAGACAAGCCAGAAAGCTTTAGCAAAAGCAGCAGACTGTTCAGGGGTCAGAAACAGGCTGACCTAGTTAATCCGCAGATTTTATATAAGATTTATATATAAGCTTTTCTAAAAATATTGTAGAACAAAAAGACAAAGAGGAAGAAAGTTGATTTTTCAAAGCAGGCAGAGCATCAGCTTTGCTCCCATTGCATCCACAGTATCAGTCACCTGCAGGTCAGCAGTACCTGCCTGCACTTCCACATGCTGGCCAAGCTCCCAGCCAGCCCATTGCCCATGCTGGCACGAGCAGAACACAAGTTTCTTCCTCATTTCCCAAATGCTTTTAAAAACATTTCCTTGGGAATTGGGAAAGGGAGATAGGGTGGTGCTGAAGCCCTCAACTCTATTCCAGGACTTAAATCCTCCTGAATTTTCCCAAACCTCACAGAATATCAGTTCTGTGTTTCTCTGTCAGGTGTTCAGAGATACCACACCTTCATAATCCAACAACTAGGTGACATCTGGAGTGTCAGGGCTGTCTTTACACCACAATAAGCAAATGCATCCTGAGCAGGGACCAAATATTACACACAGCTACTATCCTCTCTCATTTGAGCAGCTGCCTCATATTGCCCTGGACCTGCATCACCTTTGCAACCTGGGTCCCTAAGCTGTTAAATTCAAGGATTATGTCCAAAAGTCCACAGCACTCAGCTATTCAATATCAATCCCTTCACAGTAGGGAAAAATTGTTGTAAGGAGACTAAGGAATACTCTGGAAAAGGAAGGCACTTCCCATCATCTCAGATTAGCAGGACCCTTGGGAGTTTTTTCTCCTCCTCTGCTGCCAGGGCATGGTTCACCAGTTGACAGACTGACATTATTTCTCCCCTAATGAAACCTCTGGACTTCAAGAAGCTCCGATTCTGTCGTGCCTTGTGGCACACAACCCTTCAGCCTTCCAGCGAAAGGCATGCTTTGGTCTAAAGGCAGACTTGATGAGCTAATAACAGACTCCTAGCAGCTTGGATGGAAGGGACCTTTGTCAGTCCCTGGCCGATCTCCTGCCTGAAGCAGCACTGTCACCAACACTTATCAGGTGACTGTGGCTCTGTCCAGCCGAGATGAACATTCCCAATGACAGAGTCTCTCTGAGCACCTCTTCCAGAGATTTGCCACCTTTTTGATGTAGATGTTTTGCCCTAAAGTGCAACCTGAACCTCCTCAGCTGCAATATTTTTTTTCCCTTCTGGTTTTAAAGCACCTTAAAATGCCTTCCCCTGCCCCAGGCAAAACCCTCCCCATGCCCCCAGTTCCGGAAGATGCTGTACCAATAGCACCATAGCTGCTTCCCTCAGGGGTGCTGGCTGTGATGGGGTGCGAAGATGTCATAATCCCAGATCCTGCAACGGAAACAGACCCAAAAGGGACAGTTAGTTTCATGTCAGCGCTTCGAAACACATCTCTGAGGTGAATACAAACAACTTGAAGAGCTGGAGGGACTTGGGAAAAGCAGTATTTCTCCAAACAGATGGCACTCTCCCTCTAGAACACACTGTGCAAAAGGGAAACTCTTGATTTGCAATGTGGAGCAAATCCATTCCCTTCAGCCTCTGCACACAGGCCGCCAGTTTGATTCATAAAAGCACAAACCTCCCTCCAGCACCCTGTAGAGGTCACATTATGGGGCTGCAAGACATGGCAAATTCTGGAGCAAGTCCCACAATATTCAGAGCATCCTTCTGAATTTCTGATGCTTCTCCTTCTCACGCATTGATCTATTCAAACATTGCCACCTCCAGTTATCCCTGGAAGAGTCATCGGCAGCCTTCGGCAAGACAGCTGCTACATAGTTTTAACCAAGCAAGGAGAAAGCAAAAAATGCTCCATGCAAAAAGTGGTCATGATGCTCTCCTGATGACAAGAAGGGCTTTGAGGGCTGGGAAGTCCCTGCCTCCCACCCACACATCTGAAGCAAGGAGGACTGCACCTCCCAGTTTGGTTGTACTGGGACTTTCCCCTCCTGCCTCCACGTTTTCTCTTTTTGCCCCCTGTGGTGGGGCTCAGCTGCTGAACTGGCAGCTGACAAACATGGCAGGAAACACAGCCAGCTGAATCTCTTCACTGAGGGGTCAAATACCCATCTCCCCAAAAGGGAGGGAACCAAGAGCAGCAGGAGCAGGACCATGTCTTCCAGTGGTGGCAAAGAGCAAGACAGGTCCCGCTGCTTATAAAGCTTCACCCTTGCAACAACATCACGTGGCCAGTCAGCAGCAAAGGGATCAGAACACGGGATAGTATTGAAAGCCAAGCAACCTTACTGCAGCCTGGCAATGGCCTGGCTTCCCAAGCTGCATCTCTGACATCCCAGCACCTGATCTGTCCCAAACTGACAGGCACAGGCAGACTCCTCTTTTCAGCTGGTAATTCTGGGCACTTCTGTAACACCTTGCATAGGTTTTTATACCATTTCCATTAGCCACATATGGAAAGAGTCCCAAACCTTTTCCCTGCCTTAGCCCAATTCCTAGGCAGGGGAGTACCCATACAGCAATGACATTTGATGTTTCCAGTCCAAATTACTGCTTTCCTTTGTCACGTTCACTGTGCTTGTTGGGCTGTGGGCTAACACATGGCCTCTGTTTCAGCTTCTCCACCCTCCTGCCCCATCCCTCTAACAGGGCAATGAACTGCTCGGAGGAGCATTAGAAGTGGACAACATGGCATTGACTGAGCACCAGAGGGAAGCCTCTGGCACACCACAGGCCACCCACATGACACCCCTTTAGCTCCAAGCTGGGATTAGCAGGATGTTGTTGTAGGTTGCTGCAGGAACAAGATCCACCTTCTACTCATCACCCGCTATGCAACTCTCCCTCTCTTGTGGCAGTTTTTCCCGTTGCTTTAAAGTCATTTGGGAATCCAGATCATCAGGAAGAGGCTGAAAGAAGCATTCCTCATGTTCATGGCACCAAGGTACATGTGCAATTCCTACTCCCATCAGTCCTGTCCGACAGGGATGCTCCCTCCTTATTTTAGACCAGGCTTGATGCTCTCAAGTGACCTGTCAACCTTCTCTCCCAAGTAACCAAGGGAAGATTTAAAGCCGGACAAAGCAGGGACACCAGGGAGAAGAGGCGCCCTGCCCTGTCTCTAACAGCTGCTTTGGACCCAGTTTACCCACTAATTTCAGTCCCACTTCCCAGTGTGCGTGTGAGTCAGCAAAGTAAATGTCCCACACTAGGTGTGGTTCCTCCAGCTATTACCTCCACCAGATAGTGATGATGTGGAATGGGAGGTGTGCCACAGGATTAAAAAAAACCCATTAACCACAGAAGCTGGGCATGAGGTGGATGACAGGAGCAAAGGTGCACATGGAGTTGCAGGATATTGAAAGACAAAAGGCAGAGACAGATTGCTCAGCACCTTCACCCCCACTTTCTTGCTGGGAAAGGGGAAAGGAAAGGGGAGTGATGAAGAATGCAAGATGCAGGGGTACATTGGAGGAAAACAAATTCCAGTCAGTGGGAAGAAGAGAAAAAAAAACTGAGAGAAAGCCAGAGTGCCCTGGGTGATCTGGAGGACAGGGAAGATGTTAGTTACTATTTTACAGGCATCAGACACATACCCTGAAGAGACACCAGAAAGAAAGAAACAGCATGTGGGTAGGACACGGATCCTCCCCAGATGAAAGGATGTGGCTGTGACATGCAGTGCCAGGCATGTGAAGGTGGTATAGAGGACAAAGGAGAGGACAGGTCATAGAAGGAGCAGGTGCCTCTGGGAGGAAACCTGTAAAACTGTGAAGGAACTGCACTCCTCTGTCCTTTCACAGGGATGCTGTTCAGCAATCCTCCCCGCCCAAGAGCCCAGTTCTCTGCCCTCCAGGTCCATGCTAAGCACAGCATCTGTGCCCGGGAACTTCCCAAGCACCAGAATTTAACTTCCACCTCTCACCAAGGCAGCTTGGAAGGCAGCTTCTAAGTTGCCTTCTGTCCACGAGCCCTCAGCTGCAGGACCAGCAGCACTCCCTAGGGCTCCTGGTCTCACCCAGCTGAGACTGTGCCTCCTTGCCTCAGACAGTGATCCCTTGTCACCACCCTGGAGCTCTTCCAGGGCCTCGGCCACATCCCTTCAGCTTCTTCAAACTCCCTGACACACAGGCCCTTCCCATTTCTCCAGTACCCTAAGACCTGCTGTTGTCTCACAGCAGGATCCATCCCAAATAACTTGGAATTAGAATATTTTTAAGGACGTTTTTACAGTCCTCTGCTCATTCGGTTGTGAAGAAAAACTTTCACACACATTCCACATACAGAGATGCATATGTGGATCTCAGTGGCTGAAGAAGCCACTTCTGAGAATCCAAATGCCCCCAGGTCCTCGGCAGAAATATTAACCCACATAATGCCAGGTCAGAGTGAAGCTCCACTGCTGATCCTTTAAGCACAGTTCAGTTATAGTAGTATGTTTATATGGTGGTATGTAGCAGACCAGAGAGACTGAAGAAGCTGGAGATTAAAAAAAGGGAACACACCAAGAACCTTTCAATGCTGCCAAAACATAACATCCTCCCTTTCCCCAGGAGTGAGGTACAAATGATGATGCCTTTATCATCACTAATGCTTTGAACTACTTTGCAGGCACTAAATATTTTAACAAAATGAAACAGCTAGCCTCCCACACTTCTCCACAAAGCAGAAACTCCCAGTGCTCCCCCCATCCACATGACAAAAATTTCTGTCTTTCACTGGTAGCCTCTTAGATACAGCTATGTTTTTATAACGCAGAAATCTGCAGTATGTTGAAATGTGGGTGCAGCATAAAGTAAACCAAATCCAATACCAAAGTAAATAACACAAACACCACTACCTAACTGTGTTAGTAATTCATTCACTTGGTTGTCTGCAATGCCCAGTTAAAAACAAATTAAAATTTAAATTAAATTATAAAATCAGAGACACCATGCTTAACTCAGGCAGAGGAAATCTTAAAGCATAAGAGCTGACAAACTCAAAGTGCCTTACTTAGAAATGAACAGACCTGGCATCAGAAACAGCCTGTAGCCAGGTCTAGCCAAGGCTTGCCCTTCCTCCAGCCCTCTAAAAGCCAGCTCCTCAGGGTAGGGGTCAAGACCAGGTACGGGGAAGCCTGCATCAAACACTGTCTTGCGAGGGCAGGGAAGAAGCTCTAACATCTTTCATCAGAACCAGAGACTATGTGGTACACGTACAGGGAATAAAACTTGAAGGGACAGAAAGACTGACAGCCTATCTGTTGCCTGGCCTGGGACCTGTGCTGTTCACTTAAAGTTGTCACACAACAGAAAAGAGACCTTACCATCCTCAGGACTCAACCTCCCAGCTGACGCCTTCCTCCGAACCCTGAAAAGGAACAGACAGCACTCATGAGATAGCCAACAAACCCCATCACCTGCCAGCCATGGCAGGATTATCTAGGACACCGATAAGTAAATACAGTGCAAGCTCTAAAAAAACAAACAAAACCAACAAGAATAAACCACAAAATAAACAAACACACACAACAACAACAAAATACTGTTTGGACTAGACACTGCTCAGCCACTACCACTTGCTGTCTACCTCTCCGATTTCCAAAGCAAGAGGGTTTTTGGGGTTTTTTTACCCTCTCAATTATCCACTAAAGGCAGGACAACAAGTTACATGACCATCCCATTCTACACTGCTCAGCATGTTGGGAGAGACTCTCAGACCACGTTCCCGAACTCCTCTGCTCAGGGTACCGAGCATATAAGAACCTACTAAAAGGCCAGCAGGAGCTAGAGGTGTGCATCAGCACGATGCTTAAGAAGCCAAGACCACCTCCTTCAATGCAGATGCCGAGCAGGGGAAGGTAAGAAAAAAACCCCATATGCCCACAACAAATTAAAAATAACCGCAAAAAAAGAGCACACACACACTTCAGTAATTTCATTGAATTGTTCCAATGAAATGTTTCACTGATGTGTCTCGAAGTTAAGCCATGCCCCCATCTTGAAATTCTTTCGGTTTAGAGCACCAAATTTTTAAGATCCCCTCTTCTGAAGCAGCTGAAAACTCTTTGCCACATTTGGTCCGAGGAGCTGGCTGACAAGTGTTGTTCCCACAAAACCAACATGCTGTTTGATGAAAGCTTTATGTGGCTCTTCTCATGCCAACCTTTGCCCAGTAGGGCAGGAAAGAGCATTGAAGAGGCCTCCCTCCTCTCAAGCCTCCATGCTTCGGACAAAGGATTTGCTCAACCATTGTCACTGCCTACACAGGTAGCAGCAACTGCTCCCCACAAATTCCACCATCCCCACCACCTTACAACCACCTGCCTGCTGCCCCACCAAGGTTCTCATCCTGTGCTAGCTGTTACCCGCCCTACAGGGGCAAATCTTACCTCCCTTTTAAGGTTACTGTCCCCTTCCTGCCCCTCCAGTCCTTTCTCTCACTCAAGAGGACTTCAAAGTCATCTGCAGTGAGCAACAGGGGACCCTGGGGCAGCTGGAAAGAGTTTTGTTTTGGGTTTTTTTTTGTGCTCTAGAATAACCTGTCATGGTAGCTGTGCCCGAGTTCACCTCAGATGCAGATATTCACCTCAACACAAGCCCAGGCACCAAGGTCTGTGGCAGTGGAGGCAGGTCAGGAAGGAAACTAGCACTCCTGGGACTCTGAGGCCCTATTTGGGTCACTGCTACTTATTGCAGTACTCAGTCCAGCACCCTGGGAAGTACCTTGGTTCTCCAACACTCTGGCACCCCATATCCCAGACCGGCCCCATCACAATTCCCACCTGCCACCCAGCGTCCTCATATAAGGAAACCCAGGGATGGGACACTACAAAAGCTAAAGGGCAGAGCCTTAGGTTTTCATCATTGCCGTGATCCCCACAGCAGAGGAAGAAAAGTTTTCTAGGTGATGGTGAGTAGGAGCCCACCGAGTAGTCACGGCTTCCTTTAGCTGCTCTGTTCAGATGTTTGCTGCCTGACCCGGGGCGAGTATACTGCAGGGTGAGGCATCTCTGAGGATGATGAGAAACAGAAAGGCTGTTCTTGTAAAACCTCTCTACTCACCTGATGTAGTGCACAAAAGCAACAACCACCGAGCCCAGGTAAAAGGAGAGGAAACTCAGGAAGCTGAAGAACATGGCCTGGATGTAAACAGACTCTGAGGAAAGAGATGGCATCAGTCAGCTCACAGAGTAGGGACAGCTCCTCTCAGGGCCAGTGCTCCTGTCCTGCTCTTCCCAACACCATCTGGTGACAACACCCAGTCCCAAACAGCCCTTCAAAACCCATCTGCTTTCTTCAAGAGGAATCGCCAGAACCTGTTGCAAGGTCTCCCCACATTTCTTCACCCCCAGTGCTAGCTGGTGTGCCCATGAGACCACCCCGTGTCACACAGCACCTCCTGGAAGGGACCAGGGCTCAAATTGGTTTTGACTTCTTTGCTGGTGCTTTCTGCACCATCCCACCAGAGGACTGCTGGCCCAGTAATACCCTTCTACACAGAAGGGCCAAGTGCCCCTGTAAAGTTGCATTGCTCTGCCCAAAGACACTGACTTTTAATAGAGGGCACAATTGTCACTTGAAGGTTCTTCGTCCGCTGCAGGTTCCAGGTACGGTTGACATTCCCTGTGAGATGCAAAGTGTACAGGAAATATAAAACCAATCAAACATTAATGATCTCTGGCCCTGATCTTAGCTGTCTGTACTTGTAAAAACACCAGGGTCTGGCTTTTCACTACAATCTGCATGTGGTTTTGCTCTAAATGTTTCTCAGACTTGTCAATATACAGCCTTTTCCCTATCCACAACCTGTTTTTCAGACTAGAAATCCCTCCTTGAGCCTTCCATACATTGCTAGTCTGGATGCCTGAATCCCAAGGGCATCTTATCTCCTATTTGTCTAGTCCCCAAATGGCAGTTTCTCTCACTACAGACACTAGGACACCATTTTTGACTCTGCTGGCAAAACACTTCTGTGCAGGATGCCATGCTAGCAACTTGCTATGTTTCAGCAGGGCTTAACACACCCTGCCAGTGCAGCTCTGCTGACAGCTTTAGGATAAGAGAAAAACAGCCAGAAAGTGATGTTTTGGGTTTTTTTAGGGGGGAAAATTGGGTCCTCGGGGACAGTGGGGCTGTTGGGCAACCAAGTATATCTGTTAGTTGCAGTCTTGCTTCTCCTACAAGGAGGAAGCCATCTGGCTTTGAGGATAGGAATGTCCCCAGTCCGGTTACAGCCACCACACAAGTGTTGGAGGCTCTGCTTTTACCACTGCCCAGGAGGTGAACACCATGTTTTCTGGTTGGGAAAGGCACTAGAACAAGTCTCTTGTAAAATTATTCTCCCCAAATTACTGTTTTTCCTGTTCCCTCAAGTCCAGGGCTGTCATAGATCCCAAGATAGCAGTGGGAGAAGATGCTCTGCAGGAACTACCATCTGGGCCTCCATGCAGGCAGAAGGATAACACAGCAGGGGAGGGTGGGGTGAAACCCAACCAAAAAGCTATAAGCAACATGGCCTGGATGTCTCCAGTATCTCCCAAGACACCAGTGACTCCTCCAAAAAGCACATAACTTCAGCAAGCCAGGCATTGTACGAGCCAGCCACCTCTTGGATTGATCAAGACTTTTAACCTACCTGACAATATCAAATTTATACTTCACTCTTCCTCACAGCTACCTGGATAAGACAGAGCTATATGACCATCCTGTGTCATCCCACAGGAAGGTCCCAAAGGACTCCTATTGCTTCGTCACCCAGATGCAGCAATCAAATCCACCTCCCAGCACAACTTACCAGGAATGGAAGAAGGCACAGAACCCCCACAGGCATAATCCTCCGGCTTGATGACGAACACAACGAAGAACTGCTCGCCTGGGAAGTCCTTTCTCTGCACAGGAGGATGGAAGAAGACAGAGTCCATAAGACGTGAAGGAGCCTCTCCCTCCAATGCAAAGCAGAGGTGGTGCTCCAAAAGGCCAGAGATCAGCTTTCAGCTGCTACACAGGCAACAGCCTTACAGAGACCTGCCTGTTCTGGACAGAGCTTGGCTTCTAGGGATGCTCCTCTCATCCTTGCTAACAATAAGCTGACTGAGTTTACCAGTATGCAGTACAGCAGTGTCCCAGTACGAGCAAATCCATAGTAATGCATTTATTTATTTACTTACTAGTGCAAACCATCTACCCAAGCTTTGCTTATTATAAAGGCCCTACTACCACCACTCAGTGGTAGAGAGCCACAGTTCGAGCAGAAGACCTGGCTGCAGCCACCCTGATCTAGAGCCTCAGCATCTAAGGTACAACACACCTTCCTAAGCAAGGTTTTGTAGTAACAGGTAACATCGCTTCTTCCACTTATATCAGCTGATCTAATAAAAGCAAAGGCTCACAGCCGTACCAGAGTCAACAAAAGAAAACCGGGAATGCAGAGGGCAAGCCACTGAAAAAAAAGAAAAAAAAACAAAACCAAAAAACAAACCAACACTGGGACAAAAATCAGCATCTCACCTGCACCGTTATGGCTGCCTGCTTAGTCATAGACTGGTAAACACCGTTGAACTCCACATTATGGTCCAGGTCATACACTGGGCACTAAAACAGACACAACTAAGGGTTAAACCAGGGACAATATCTGAACTAATTTAACAGAGAGCCAGCAGGAGAACAGACAGTGCAGAACAGCAGAAAAAGGCCCCACTCCGGGTGACAAAGGGAATAAAACAACCAGGACCCATTCGGAAGTTAGAAGAGCTGCTCTGAAGACACCAGTTGTGGCCTGCACTCACTGATCTCGGCGTTTTCACAAGAGGGCTGCAGTTTAATCCCACAAGAGGATTCAGTCAGATTGATTGCTCCACCATTCCCACAGGGCAGTGCCTACACTCAGCTGTACACTGGTTGTGTCACACACTTTGTAGTCTGTACTATATGCCAAGTGCTTGCCCTCATTTTACTCTTCCCCACTACTTTTAACATCCGATAGGTTGAAAATCACCTGTCACAGTCTCCTCTCCTGCCCTTCTACCATTCAAACACAGGGATGTGGGCAGGAGTTGATGTTACCCATTTCTCTCCTCATCCCAGGTATTAAAGGCAACTGCCAGGGCCTGAGAGCCAGCAGCCAAGGCATCTTGCTGCTCTGTCACCACCTTGCAGATCCCACACTCCAGGTCTTGGCATCACTGAGGGAGGTGGGAAAGGAGGATAAATATGGGGCTATTTCCCATGTGCAAGCAACAGCCAGCCTCCATGGCAGGGAACAGTTGTTCTCCCCTCCTCAGGAAAGGGGATGAGTAAGTGCATAGAGATGGAATCGAATTTGAAAGGAGGAAAGACCTCATGTCTGGAAATCAGAAGCTCCCCATGCTTCCTTGAGCCAGGGGAGAGTCAAGGGAACACCACCATCCCTTCCCTCAGCCACCAGCATCACATCCAACACCACTCTGTGGAGAGACAGACCCATGTCACAAGGCAGCAGGGTGTT
This sequence comes from Cariama cristata, assembly GCF_000690535.1. NCBI lineage: Eukaryota > Metazoa > Chordata > Aves > Cariamiformes > Cariamidae > Cariama > Cariama cristata. The sequence goes on from NW_009614859.1 coordinate 33,002, forward strand.
AAGCCTCACGAGAGGAATATAACAAATGCACTATGGACAGGCTGGAGAGGAAGAGCTTGTTCACCTATTTGCTACAAAAATCTCTGTATGAGCTGCTTGAACTCTTCATCTCTGTCTTTGCCTCCTTTCCATAGGATTTTCATTCCTCTTTCAGGGGCTCCCTTCACCACCACCGCACTAGGGTGAAGCTCTTCTTAGGGCTTTTCTCTCTTTTGGGGCACAGATCCCCTCACAGCAGGACACAGAGCTCCAGCAGACAGCTCCTTACCCTTCTCTGCTCAGACTTACCACAATATCCTGGACGGAGACAACCGAGCATGGGTAGACTGCATCAGACACCACTTTAATAATGACTGAATCGACATCCTGAGGAAATTTGTACAGAAAATACTGAGGAGAAAGAAGAGTGCTGAGAGTTATGGTCCAGAAATCACCCCTGCCAGTAGCTTCAGAGCCTCCCTAAGGTACCTGCATAGCCCAAACTGGGTTTTGTGGCTGGATGTGGAGGGCTTTCACAAAAATTCAGTTTTCAAATATTAGGACCTTACACTACAGAAGAGCAGATTAAATACGTACAGAGAACTCTCCCCCTTGCACAGCATGCTGTTAGACACAGACCTCTTCAACATGCAAGATAAGCACAGCTTCTGCCTCCCTGAAGCTTTTTTCCACCTGATCAAGCTAAAGTGACATCGTTTTATACCCTACTCGATTTTACGTTGTTATCAGCAATTTCTAGATGTTTCCATACTACTGTCTGTACTTTATATATGGAACATATCATGGAGTTTATCTTGGATGGGTTGCCTCAAAGACAGACTGTGAAAAGTATTAGGTCAAATGGTTGAAACTCTGTCAAGAGTTTCATAAATAAATGCCCGACATTAGTTGTAGGACTTTGTTTTTTTTGGTTTTGAGGGTAAAGGGTAATGGAGGTTTTCTCTTCTCACTTCAGCTTTGAAAATAAATTCAGCTATAGCTCCGAAAAAATTTGGGAGAGACTAACATCTGCCAATATTCCTACTTTTCCTCTGGTGGTGAGGAATGGTGTTTCTTGTGCTTCCATGCTTTGAGCAAGCCCACAGGACAGTCTGTGGGGTCAGAAAATGCCCTTCCCTGTCCCAGCAAACAGCCTTTTCAGATTTGGGCAAAAGATGTCACAGGCAACATCATTATTCACCTGTTTTTCCAGTAACAGTTTGTCGTACCACCCCAGCCAGCTGCTGGAGAAGTAGGGTTTCTGTGCCTGCCCCAGCAGGCAGGCTTGTTGCAAGGGCTCCCATCGTCCCACTTGGAGCCCAGACCCTGAGAGCTCAGGCTCAGTCACAGCTACGGCGATGGGCTGATAGGCACCTCACCCCACCTCAGAGGGGATGCAAGGCTGAGGACTGTCACCAGCCACCTTCCTCCCTTCCTTATGGTCACCTGGCAGCCATTGCTGCCACCCTGGAAGCTATCGCAGCTCCTGCTCCAAGACCGTAACCTGAGACATTCCCAGCTGGTGAATTCCCTTTACATCACATAAACCTCAGTGCTGAGCAAGGGCCAGCCGCTCCCTATTTCCCCTCCCATCCCCTTCCCAGAAGTAGGGTCTCCAGCTGGAAGGACAGGGATAAGCAAGAAATCACCCAGGCTTTTTCCAAGTTTGTCCATTTCTACTAAAGCATTTATTCCCACCACCCCTCTCCAAGCAGGGTCCCTTCACTGCTGAGAGAGCGCTGGCTCCAACCACAAGTCCTTACAAACTGCAAACTCACCAAGCCAGTTTCTTCACCAAGCAAGGACGCTGGCGGTCTGAGCTCCTTGGTTTCCCAGGTGCCCTACCCTTAGAAAGCTTTAGGTCCTTGAGGAAGTCACCCATGATGATCCTTCTATAATTTTCTTTTTAAGCCACGCTTAATACCAGAGTATAGAATTAACATAAGAGGCATTGAGACGTGCAGTTCCCTGCTGCACAGACTGTGAGAGGTATAAACACGTCCAGACAACACTGACCTATAGAGCATATCTAATTTCTCCTTCTGCCCTCAGGCATGAGCTGGGTATCGGAAAACAACTCCTTCAGTTGTTATGCTTGTCTTTTTCCAGCCTTAGGGCTATTCCAACATCCATCTAGATTTTGAATTGCCTTTTTTTTTCCTTCCCCCTGCAGACTACTTAATACTTTGATTTACAAAAACCTCAGCATTATACCAATTAATAAGCACTCATCTTCTACTCTCTACATCTGGTCTATAATTAAAAGTCACCAATCTCATATTATTAACTGTGACAAATAACTGACCGAAATCACAAAGTTAATTCCAGGCCAGATCCTAAACACTCCACATTCAAATTACAAGATCCTAAGTAATGAGGTTTTATAAAAGAGCCACCATCATGCCCTATGCTTCTATAGTATAAAACACTGCATGTATCTGCAAACCAGCTTAAGATATCTAACAGCAAAAAATACTAGCTGGGATACCTGGCAATAGGAAGCCTAAAATTAAGTGGTGCTACTAACAGCGACAGCAAGAACAAAAATGGAGTACCAGGCAGCCTGGGTAAATTACAAACTTTCCCAGCTCTACGAGCTCTGCTATCTCTATAGTTACTGCCAACAGCATTTTCATTCAAGGGAGGACTTATAGTATCTGCAGGGCTCTAAACAAGGCTGCTCAGCTGGATGTGCTGTACACGTGTGCTCTCTTCTGAACTAATAACCAGGCATTTCATTTATCACCTCGCAACTTGACTTGCTGCCCTGAGCAAGGAACAGCAGTCTGAGTTCTGTTGTATCTTTACAGCTTATTTATTTATGTATTTGTTTTTCCTCAGTAAAGACTGCATCTTGGCAAGTCACACTCGGGCAATTGAACCAGTACTGGCTGGAACAAGACCCTGGTGCACACCATCTCCCTTCTCATGAAGTGTAGTAGTCCAACGGCCTCTGGACTTCTGTACATTTCTGGCATTTCCGAAACCGCAGGTAGCATTCATTTGCTCTGGTCATGGTTTTTGGTTCACTTAATTGGTTTGCAAAAAAGGACACAAACGTGTCCCTACAGGGGCTGAGGCACTGCTACCTCTTCACTAGATCCACAGAAAATTCAACAGTAATGAAGTTTCCCTGCATCCTAAGAGGGAAACGACCTGGTCATATAAGGCTTTTGCTATCTCTAACAAGGGACCAAATCAACCATTTGTATGTGGTAAGACATATAAGCAACACCACACAGGACCCCTCCTTACCTGGGGCTGGGAAGGGCTGGCAGTGAAGTTAAAGGCTTTGTTGGTCCTAAAAAACAAATGCCAGCATGTTGAAGTCAAACTTTCAGAGTTGGAATATATATACAGTACTTTCAGATTAAGCAAAAGAAAAAATAATTTTTTTTTTTCTGGGAAAGAAAAAGAAGGGAAGAGTAGGCAGATGGATCAAATCTCTGTATGACAGATACATGAAGAAATTACATTTGTATTCTCACATCCCAGCTTACTCAAGTTGGAAGTTCTCAAGCCTGGTGACTAGCAGCTCATACGCAATATTAAATGGTGCCATGGAAGCGACGTCCACAAATATAATCTGGTCAGAGGGTCCCGTCTCAGATATTGGCTCAGAGGGACAGAGGGTCCGGCTCACTTCTTGGTAATTGTAGGTCCTCTGATAGCTACAACAGCCAGGGGAAGGAGGGATGGGAAAGTTGGATGGAAAAGAGAGAGCAGTTTAAAAGTTGTTTGGTAGTTCTGACATAATTTTTCCCATTTGCATAACTGAAATACTAATCTGAAAGGCCAAGACCATTCAGTCTTTTATTCAGACCTCAAACTCCACCTCTGTTGCCTCTTATGGTCTGCACAAGGGACTGGCCACCCCCAACATTTCACTTCCCTCGAGGCTGCCTGTGTCATCTGCAGACCTAGCACATCTGCCATTTGCTGGAGACAGAGAGAACAATGACAGCCCAGAACAGCCACTGCTGTAACCAACCCCTGCATCAGGCAAGACACTGCAGGTTATCTGCTGCCCAGCACCAGGATTTCAGTCACAGGATCAAGCTTCCCATCTCAGATGGTCTAAGGTGCATGCAAAGTCTCAGTACTTACAGCCTAATGAGCTCCAAGTTTGCTGAAGATACACAGCAGCATCACCTTCACAAAGAAAACACCCCCAAGACAACAACTACCCCCCAGAAAAGACTCAGCTTAGGTGTACCTGGGGTGAGAAACAGAGGATTGCCCTTACTCCCCAAATGCACTGTAACACAGCAGTTAAGGCGCTCTTTTGAGAGGTTGTTCCAAGCTCCTCCAAGGTAGAGCCCAAGAACTACCTGCACACACCATAAGCAACTGTGGAAATGACAACAACGCCATGTGGCAGATTCACTGGCTCATGACACAGGCAGATGCCCAGCAGACAAGCCGCCCGGTGCTCCATGTACATATTTGAGAAACTAAGAGGCAAGAGCAGGCTGCTAAGTAAGAGGTTACCTACCAAATCCTGGTCTACCTACACTCAGCTGACAGTGAGCAAGCATGCTTTGCAACCAAGCCCTGCAGTCTACACAAGGAGCAAGACTAGCACTTGAGGAAGGCTGGTGATGGATACAGCTGGAGACAAGTGTGTTACAAGGAAGAGACCCCAGTACTTACAGGCCTCGAAAAATTAGTGGGACCTGCCATGACAGCACTCCCTTCTGTTGGCGAACTACAAACAGAACAGGATACCGGAGGTTCTCAGAGCTGCTGTTCACGTACACCCGCACTGCATCTACCTGTGGGAAGAGAAAGGAGAGTACAGATAGGTGTTAGCCAAAGGCAAAGAACAAGATAGCTCCAAATCTAGGTGGGATAAGCCCATTCCCCTTTCTCAGTCTGACTCAGATGCTGGCAATATCCTCAGGGAGATCAACAGTGTGTATCACTGGACTGGTTATTCAGATCCAGAGGTCATTTACAGAAGTGCCTCCTTGCTGCTGCTCTAATCCAGAATCATAGTCCTGTCCCCAAGTCAGAGGTGACTGTCAGACAAGACACCATAGACAAATGCAGCAGACGTAAAATGGAGTTCAGTAGCTTCCACTTACCCAATTTGGAGCAATTTGAATAGCTTGTGTTGTAAAATTAAGCAAACACACACACGCAAAACATAAACCCAAGGTTACAACCGAGAATCTAGAATTTTCTTGCTTGGACTCTTATGTACCCAATTCAATCAACATTACTGGGAAAGTTAAAGATAACCGAAGACAACATTAATAATTAGGGGTTAAAAAGCAGGTTAGCAGCTAGCATTTGGCTCTGCTGTAAATGATACCGAGATGACCATAACCCATATACACCCCACCTAACAAAACAGGAATACATTGCTGGCTGCCCTCAACCGGACAAGGAAGGCTGCTTTGGTTTGTGAGCAAGGGTTTTAATGAAGCTCACTGCATCAGCAACTGAAGTTTCTCCTTACATTATCTGGCCACCACACTGTTGCAGAGGTAGGACAGCTGTGGGGTAGAATGCCCACAGTTTACTATTTGCTTTGAGAAGCAAGCAGTTTGTCTGCACCAAATGGAAATGGCTCCATTTCCATTTGAAAAGAACATCTCTTCAGCTCGCTTTCTCTCCAGAGCTGTGCACATTGCTCAAGAAAAGAGAGTATTAGAATGCATAACTCAGAAGAAACAGTATGTCTCGATGAGAGGCCTTTAATTGATGAAAGCACATTAGGTAGGTAAAAGACACAGATTTTTAAGCCCACCACATCTTGACAGATTAGAATGGACTCTCACTAGGTCACGGAAAGACTTTTCATAGATATCTTGACTTTATACCCTCCAAGAAGAATAAAGGTAGAAGGGAGGTGGTCCACCTTCTGAAAAAACATACGAAGTTAGCAAGGTAGCAGAAGGGCAGCTACCCGAGATGGCAGCTTATGCTTACACTGAGGACACCAGGTTCAAAGGGCTTGCATCTGCAATTGCAAGCCTAAAAGAAAATTTCCTATTTGTGCTTGTTTAGCAATTCTGGGCTCACATGGGAATTTAGTTTACTGGAACAAAACACCTTCTTGAAAGCCATGATCATTATCAATTTTCCTGCCATCATCACCATAATACAGAGGCTACAACCACAAATTCCTAAAAAATAAAGCCTTCAACAAAAACCATCATAACTAATTTAATTAAAAACCCCTTTAAGATAGAAGGGCAAACTCTGGAATCTTTTTCCATTGCCTTCTGGATTCTAAACCTTTGTAATACTCTTTCGACATGCCTTGCAGCTTTTCCTTCAGACCACAAGAACTACATATGCAATTTTGTTTTCAAGTAAATTTCACCGTAGAGTGCTAAAACTGAGTTAAGAAAAACACCAACACAAAGCAAGACTCACAGGTAACACCCGAAGGGTGTCAACACAGGAGGCCACCACCACCAGACAGCACTGGAAGGTTATTCTCTGTATTCCTTAACTCTCTGTGGCTGCCCTGCTTGGTTGGGGGAGCCGAGCCAGCAGGCATTGGTATAACTGGGAAACGCAGAGACACAGCTGAACAAGCTGCTGCTTGTTTGTAGGTGTTTGCTGTAGTCACTGGGACAAGGAACGGGGACCCAAACAAAGAGACATTGGAACTGAGCAAGAAAACAAATCTACTGAGCATGAAGACACGATGGTCAAGCCAGAGTCCTGCAAGGACATGGAGCCATTCTCCATCCATGGGAAATCAACTATTATTGCAGAAAGGACACATTCCAGCTACCTCTCCAGCAGCTTTTTGCCCATGGAACAGCTAAAGCAAGCCCACCTCCACAGGTGAAGTGATTCACACTGCCTCTGGTTGGACACCACTCTGAAGGGCTCAGCACATCAGCACAATGCAATGAGGAGCTCACTTCAGACTCACAGCAAACAGCACTACTGAGTTATGCACCCTCAGCTACCCATAAAGACAAGCTAGACATTGGGACATTCTCTTCTGCACTGACTTCACGAATACAGAACATAACCCACTACATGGGTTATGCATACATTGCAGATAGTCAGTTTACTTTAAATGAGTACAATTCATTTGTATTCATTGGAAGACTTAAAGTTGCATCTCTAATTCTAAATTCTCAATTTAAGAAATGTACTGGCTATTTGAAGTATATGCTAATGCTGAGCAGTATTTAAAAAAGTACTACTTTTACAGCTTGCCTAGGCTCTGGACACAGAAGTGACAGTTGCATACATGTGAGAGTGCCTCTTCTTCCCACCTTGGATCTTCCCTTTCAGCAAACTAAGTATTTTCAATATTGATTTTAAGAGGAAAAACGCATAAACAGAAATTCACAGACTGTTTACAAGAAGTCAGCCAAAAGAAAAAACCTGCTCTGAGGTACCCTACAAAACACAGGAGAGCACGCTATCTTTCTGTCATAAAAAAAGTACAGCTTTTAATATCTATTAAGATATAGTAAGAATAATTCTATGATTTAATACTGGTTCAAAAGTAGACAAGCACAACACTGCCAATACAAGGCTGAAGAACTATTTTTAATACCAGTATTTCATAGTCTGAAACCTTCACTAGACATTTATGTGATCTTAAATGTCTGTTGGGCCAGTTTGTGGAATTCCTAGATTTTAATATGAAGAGAGGGGAAAACCACCCCAAGACCACATCCCTGAACACTTCTACATATGATGATGCAAGGAAGTGTTTTCTTAATATTCACCAAACAAAGCAGAGCCCTTAGAGTACTGTCCAAAAAGGATTTTCTACCCTAACGCAGTTTGCAAGGTATTGAGGTCTGCCATCGCATCTTCTCTCCCAAAGAAGCTTCACAAGACCCTTGCCTGCCTCGTGGAGCTCTGCATCAGATGTGAGGGATGTGGTCTGCTTCACAAATGAGCAAAGTACCGCATGGGCAGACAAGAATGACCACCACCTACCCCTTTCATACAGCTCATACCCAAACAGAAAGATGAGAAAATAGCCCTCACCTACTTCAGGAGCACATAACAGTAGGGGCTGGAGCCTTATGGAGAAGTAACCCCAAGCACACCTTTGGGAAAACAAGATCACCCAGCCAGCGAGGCTGCTCCCAGCAGCTGGGAGCTTGTAGCTGGAATTAGGCTGGCTTACAGATGGACCCGTGTTGCAAATGCTGCAGCACTATTAACTTGACTTCCCGCCCCACTAAACCAGACTGGAGAAGGGGAGCAGGCCAACAGCTGAAAGATTTACACCCAGACTCCAACTCACAGGCTGTAAATCACAGCAGAGGACAAACCTTAGTAACTGTGCTTTGCCTCTGTATCAGCCTCGACTCCCACATTGCATTTTGCCAATGCAGCCCAGCACCTGGGAGCAGCAAGTACCTGGACAGCATAGCTCACCGCTGGACCAGGCAGGCCCTTAAACCCAAAGAGGATAGGGAAGTCTTGGAGTCAATTTCCCTTGGGAGCCTCTATTAAGAATCCAATTTGAAGTGGCAATTCCTGCCCTTGCAGGAGGCAGTAACTCACAGTGCCTAACAGAACATAAGCATCCCATCCTCACCCTTCGTAACCCTACCATATCTTACTCAGGGCAAAGGTGCTCAGTCAGGTTCTGGATATCTCCACAGATGGAGACTCCACAACCTCTCAGGCAACCTGTTCCAGTCTTTGACTGTCCCCACAGTTAGGAAAAAAAAAAAGTGTTCAGATGGAATTTCCAGTGTTTCAGCTTGTGCCTGTTGCCTCTTGTCCTGTCACTCTTGTCCAGGCACCTACTGGGAAGAACACAGCTCCCCCTTCTTCATTCCCTCCCATCAGGTATTTATGCACATTGATGAGATCCCCCTGAGCCTTCTGTGCTGCAGGATGAACAGCCCCAGCCCTCTCAGCCTCTCCTCATAGGAGAGATGCTCCAGTCCCTTCATCATCTTTGTGGCTCTGCACTGGACTCGCTCCAGTCAGTCCATACCTTTCTTATACTGGGGAGACCAGAACTGCACACAGTAGTCCAGTTGTGAAAGCTTTGTAACTGTCCAAGGCAAATCTGTAGAGCATTACTCTCCCATCTTTTACAAGACAAAGCCACCTCTCTAAGAGCTTCCTGGACAAGCCCAACAGTTAAACTTCTCATACAGTGACTCATTAGCGCTCCATTCACACACATTTTTACGCTGACACCCTCCCACTAGCCTGAAAGTCCATCGCTGAATCTAGCCAAAAGATTTAGCACTTTCATTTCCTGGGAAAGGAAAGCTAATTAAGACCATGGCTGCAGGTGCAATAAGGCAGCTGAACAGTTTTGCAAGCTGGACCTAGTCAAGGCCCTACTCCGCACAGGCCTCCTGCTGCTGTTCCACATCCCAGTTTGAGCTCCTGCTCCACATCCCAGTTTGAGCTCCTGCTGCTCCTCACCCCGGGGGCGGCTGGAATGTCCCCGAGGAACAGCTACTGCCCTTACTGCACAGGGTTACAAATTGCCTCCTCTTTGCTGTCAACACAGATACTTGCTTCTCTCTCCTTAACCTATAGGTGAATACACTGAGCATACTTCTTTTGAGATCTCAAGGCTCTTCCAGATTAGATGCTTTACTAGTCTGAGCAGTCAAGTTTCCTCTAATAAAAAAGGGGGTGAGGGGGGGAAAGATAAAAAAGAGACCTGCCTATGAATTCAAGGCTACTAGATGTTTACGTAACTAACAATAAGCAATGCCAAGATTAATTCATTCTGTTAAGGACCGATCATCTATTTTCAGGCAGCCCTGCTGTTGCGGCAACTGCCACTCCAGATGCCTGCAAGGCCTGCTCAGGTACCCAAGACTTGCGAGTTTTATCTTCCCCCATATAGTTAACATACAACTACTGAAAGGCCTCTTGATTTTGCAATGACATGCTATATGTCCACAGCAGTAATCATTTCCGTTTTACAGATGCTGAGACTCAAGCGTGCCAAAAGAGGTAGCAGGGCGCAAGCAATGCGCTCGGAGCTTAACTGCAGACAGATAGTGACTAAGACATGCAAAGCCCCAGGTCTGGTCCCTGTACAGTTTCTCCTGCATGACCCTTAGGAACACCAGGTTAAGAGCGACAGTGTCAAGGCCTGCAGCTCACAGCACACAGGTCTGTCACCCTCCTGGTGCAGTACTGAATGGCCAAGAAGCTACCTCATCTGCAAGTACTTGGGGTGCACTGCTCCCCC
>NW_009614860.1:0-6701 GCF_000690535.1 Cariama cristata
CCAGGGCACACCGGGTCGTTAACGTCAGAAAGAGAAACTGACGGCGCTATTCCTCATCTCTTTCATTATTATAATAGTAACAACCTGCTTGGCAGCGGGACTGGCGAACTGGGAGCAGGGCCTGGTGGCCTCGGCGCTGTGCGAGTGCGAGGGCACGTGGCCCTGTGCCGAGGAGGTCACGGCGAGAGTAACGCACGGGGCACGACTGATGCACGGGAGGTGCAAAGGCTGTAAATGGCAGTGCCATGCTTCTTGGGACGTGGGTTTGTTGTGAAAGGGTGGAAAGAGGCAAAGGGGAAGGAAAAAGGAAGGGAAAGGAAGCAATTTAAAAAAAAAAAAAAGCTAAAAAGGGGAGAGGAGGAGTGGAGCCGAGTGAAAATTTGAGTGCAATGCTGTCTTTTCAGAAAGAGTATCTATGAAATGCCGCTTCCTTGGATTCAGCACAACCAACCAACAACATTTGGTGTAGAGACCCTCCTCAGTGTGCTGTCCCTGGTCCTTTCCTGGGTCTACATTAGTGCTCTCTGCTCATTTTTTGCCCGTTTTGTATGTTCTCTTCATACGTGTGTGAGTGGACACCCTAAATGCAGTCAATGACCTGCTGTCTGCCTCTGCGCTCGGTTTCCAGAGAAACCTGCTCAGGACTTGCGGTGGTGGGGGATTTCTGCTCGTTTAAGACCCACCAACTACAGGGATGTCGCATTTCCCTTCAGCTCCTCCAGTGAGGTCCATGATTGTCCAGAGATCAAACGCATCTGTTGCGGTGGGCCTTGATAATCTTGAAGTAGAATAATAAACTAACAAATGTAGTATAAATGTCACAGGAGTTTGTTATGTCTGTATTAATTTTTCCCTGGATTCTAGCATTTGTCCACAATTCTGTGTAACGGGACCTTATGTTACAGGAAGCCTGCATTTTGGATTACAGAATTTGGATTTTGGATTACAGAAAAAGAATCGCATCTTGGATCACAGCTTCAATTCTGCACTGGATGCATGCTGAAACTTTCCAGTTCACTGCAAGGTTGGAGTACTCCCTACCAGCAAAATTATTTTTCCTTCCCACACGAAAATAAGCCCTCTACTTTTCCAGTTACTCTGTTGTCTCAGCTCAATTTATCACAGGGCCGCCGCTAAGATGTAGCTGCATTTGTTTAGGGCTTGCTCTGCTCATTACATCACACTCCGAACCAAGCATGCTTGACATTTTTTCAGATATCTTGCAAATCTAACCTTCCAGCTTTTTAAGGGCTGGCTTTTGCTGCCAGAGATCTTCTAAGGCCTTTGCACAGCAACTCTACAAATACAAAATCTCTGTTTTGCCTTTACCTTAATTAATCCCCAACTCATCAACCATTCACTGCCAGAAAACATATCAAAGAAATTGAGTTAATAAATCAAGTTAAGGATCAGAGTGAAATTGTGACTGTTCTTTTCGTGTTAAATTTTGTTCGAGTACGTGTAGTTATATACGTACAGTCACATGTGAGCTCCTTTTCTTCGTGCTCCAGACTATTTCTGAACGCAGATTCTTTTCTCTTGCGATAACTGAGGCTGTTTCCTTAGATGCTTTTCCGCTGTCCTAGAAATACCGATTCTTTCCAGCACAATGCAAACGGGAAAAGATAAAATACAAATGTCGATGGGTCCCTAATCTAACATCAGGTAACAGTAAGCCATGATAAATAAAATGCTTGGCACATGTTTCAACTGGAAATTGGTACTGCTGCTTCATCTTGTAATCTGGATTTAGTCCTCAATTAAGGACTTGAAGTGGGGCATTAGCTCGAGTATGGCCAAATTTATCTGCCTCCACCTTCATGCTGTGATCTGCCTGGTTTAAAACAATGTTGAGGGTCCTGCAAAGCACCCCACACTTGTGCAGTAAATAATTCTCAGCTTTGGGTAACTTCACGAATTAACATCATAACTCTACCTTTGAACAGTCTGGTTGCAGGTAGTTAAGTAGAGACAATTACCTGTAAATCTGCAGCAAAAGAAACTCACTGGGGAGAGGGTATCGCCCAAGTGTCAGCTTGAAGGGGTTCAACATTTCACTTTGCCTGACTATGTAAGTGCTTGGACATTTCAGATAACCTAGGGTTCTTACTTTAGGTTGTTCTGGTGTAAAACCAACGTGTTTTTTGTCTTGAGAGACCTGCTCCCAGCAAAAAGGAGGAAAGAGTTTTAAAGAAACACCTTCCCACAAGGCTGCCTCTTAAGCCAAAGTCAGCCAGTGAAGCTTTCATCTCAAACCTTTCACTTCAATCCCTCCTAAATCCTGCTAATAATAATTCTTAAAAACAGAGTGGCGGGGAAGCTCCTTCAGCACTGCACCCACTCTGTGCTCATCCGGCTAAACCCCCAACACATGCTTGGTCAGACTCCAAGACCCTCCCACCTCTTCCTCTGGGTTTTCTTTTGAATATAGCAGCGATAAAACACACATCTGAGCATCCTACTTCCACAGTATGTTGTTGTCACATTCTTCACCTTTAAAGAATTCCAACATATGTTTCTCTAAATGTTTTTTCTCTGTTTATTCCACAAAGTTCCCGGAATAAACTTAAATTATTGATTCTGACAGTTTTCAGTTGGTTTGGGCATTTCACTTGGGTGATTCCCCAAGCTTTGCGAGAGCAAACTCAGCTCAGAGCAGCTGTCTCTTTTCGTTGCAAAAATGATTGGTTTCAGATGTGGAACACTGAGGTCCTTTGGATTTATTTAATTTTAAAAAAATCTTACTCTTTAAACTGAAAGAAATTAAGGCACATCATATGTCATGGGACCTTGCTCCACAAATGGCATGTTCCTGGGCACGTTTCCCCACGCATCCTCCCGTTGCTTGGTTTGCTCTTCCCTGGGTCCAACCTGGAGGAAAATGGAGAGCTAAAGTCCGTTGCAATGAATTGTATTGGCGGTATAATGGGCTAAGTTAAAGCATAATTTACACTGACCAATTCAACAGCTTCCTTTCAGTCTTAATAAAAGTAAGGTTTACTCAAATGCCAGACAACTGAAGCAACAATGGTACAAGCAGCCATGGAAGTGAAGCCCCGTCACTCCCCGGTGGAGGAGGCTTTGCTGCTGCTCCTCGGAGGCAGTGACCAATGTCTGTGAGACTAAAACAACAAACCATTTTAAAAAAAAAAAAGTGAAACAGCCAAGAAGGAGATGTGGGGCCAAATTTGCGTTGGAAAGGCTGGAACAAGGGAAATTGCAGCAAGGAAAACCCAAGTTCTCCTCCTAGCCCATCGTAACCTGGATTTTGACCCTACTTTTCATAGTGGCCTCAATGCTGAGCCTTAAAACGACTGCTCTTGGGAGAGGAAGAGGACTTGGTTAGGGCATTTCTGGGTCGGTTCGGATTTATATCTCACACTTTGGCTGAATTAGGTATTCTACATATCTGACACTCTTTGCAAAAATTATCCACACTTACTAACAGAGTCCCTTCATCCAGAATAGAATGACATTTTTAAAAGCAAAATTTCAGTTCAGTGAGTCAAAAGAGCTTTCTGACAAAGCTGCAAGTATCACTGGCTTCTCTTTAAGATGGTCTAATTTTGCCTTTTTTGTGAGAAGAGTACACTTACATTTACCCACTCTGTACCCTTCTAGTACAAAAAGGTACAGCATGAAAACGAGTGACAAAATAATTAGGTATGATTCAGATATTTGTACCTGGACTAAGAAAACCATAGATGGGAATCATGCACGGTCTCTTCCCAGATGAATGGCTCTGTGAAGCCTCCTTGGTGGGGCCAGGAGGGTCTGCGAGGGCAGCCGGTGCTCATAACCCACTCTGGGACCACAGAGGTAAAATAACAAACGCACGGAGATCGGGAGCTGAAGGATTTAAAATAAGCGACCCAGAAATGGAGGAGGCATCACCAGGTGTTTCCTTCCATCGCATCCAGACATTGAGGTTTTCAGAGAGGCAGTTTTCGGTCCCAATTTGTGAATTTTAATTTGTCGCTAAATTATTTTAATCCTTCTAAAGTCTTTACTGCATCTAAAATGGTTTCAAATATATATTGAGTTTCAAATATGTATATGACTTGCGGTTAGCAAAAGCTGTGGTTAGGCAATATGTAGTTTGGACTTGCAGTTCAAAAACCTTGGACAGCTTGTGCTGTTTAAAAATAAACAAGTGAATTGGTCTAAATTAGCCAATTATTTTAATTGACAACTTCTCAGTTAAGTGCAGTGCAATATAGGTGCTGAAATGTTCAAAATATTTAATACTTTTCCAGAAGAAGATATTTCTGGTTTTAATTTAAGGCTATAGGTTTTGGGCTGCAGTAAGCATTTTTTCTTCTCCCCCATGGGTTTCTCTCGTTTCCTCCACAAATGCCTGTCCCCGACTCTGCCCCCGTACAACTGGCCACAGGAAAACACAGGAACGATTGTGTTCAGTAATTCTTAGGCTCTGCCCAAAACCAGAACATGTTTACGTGAATGAGTGTGAATAAATCCTTCCTGAACATCTTCATCTCATTTTTAATGACGGGAAATATTTTCTCTTGTGTAAGTATTTCCTAACTTGGTCAACTTCCATAGTTTTCTGTCTGGTTCTCCTGTTTAGAGAAGTCTGTAAGTTCCACCTCTCCTACATCCCTGGGTTTAGGGAGACACAGAGCCACCGGCTGCGTCAGCACCTCCTCTGCACCAGGGAGGAGATGCTGGGACCTGCTCACTGGCAGCTGCCATCTTCCCAATTCATCTAATCCAGCACCAGAAATTCTGTGTTTGCCGTTTCCGGGGGTACAGCTCTCCCTCCATCATTTCCATTCCAGCTTGCATGTTGGATGTGGAGCACGTCTTCCCTCCCTCCAGTTCATTTTCCTTCTCCACCTGACTTCCCAGGCAGCAGCATTGTCTCCTCTGCTCCGTGACCCTCACGCGTGTCATGGGAAATGGAATATTTGCCTTCGGTCACGCTCAGGCTTGGAACAAGTCCAAGCAGGAGGGTTTTTTTTCCCCCCCTGCCCATACTGACTGCAGCAGAGACAGCCCTGGGTGACACAGCCTTACAGTTTCACTGTTTGCTATATTCCCTGTTACTCACCATCAAACCTGAAAGATCCTTCTCTGCTCGCAGTCAAAAATTGCACATTACCCCAGCAGTCACCATCCCCTCACGTGCACCCTCTGTCCGACCCCAGCATGGACACACCGTTTAAACCACCTTCAGTGCTACAAACATTGAAGGTGGCAAACGAGCGCCCATCAGGGAAGACCCAGCTGTATCTCACCTCCGTGGAGGTGGGTGCTTTGTTTCAAACCAAGATTCCCCACCTACCTCAAAATTTTTACCATCCAGCCTGCAGCGTTGTGCATGAAAAATGTGGTAAAAGGAGGAGAATAAACAAATGCATTTGGCTCATGGGAGTGACACGAGAACTTTGGGTTTATGCTTCAAATGTGCACAGTTAAGTACCCGTTAGGGAAGATTATTACAGACACCTGCAAGGCCATAATGGCAATCCCTGCTCGCCGTGACTGCAGAAATGTAATGGATGAGGGAATTAGTGTCAAGTTTATTCAGATTTCTCTTTTAAGACCTCTGATGTGCATTTTCAGGGGGTTTCTTCTTTTTCTTCCGACATTTGCAAGGCTGATTTATTTGTTACCCATCAGTACTGTAATCAGTGCTTTATTTCCACCCTTCTGCTGCTGTGCATATAAAAAAACCAACCAGAGGTGAAACACTCGTTGCTTATCAGCAGTTTATATTCTGCTGGATAATCCTTAACTCGATGACACATAGCCCCACGGAGCAGCGTGTGCTCAGCGGCTCCGCAGAGCAGCCCGGCTCCGGCTCCATCCCTGGTGCTCACCATGGGGCACGCAGGGTGAGCCCGTGTCCCACCAGAATCCCTCTCAGCCCGCAGCCGCTCGGTCCTCCAGCTCTTGGGCAGCTCTCCCGGCTGTGCTCCCATCACCCTTCGCGCAGGAGTTTGGCAGCGTTGCTATGACGACCCTGTTGATGCAACTGGCGGCACCCAGCCGGCACGGAGCTCAGGTTGGTGTCCCCAGGGTGGCTCTTGGGGCGGGGGGCGGCAGGAGAGCATGGCCCAAACTCCAGGGTGCTTTACAAACTGAGCACCTGGGCTTTCCCCATCACCTGCGCCTGTTGCTGCGCCAGCACCCTGCTCTGGCTGGGGAGGAGCAGGTAAAGGCCCCCACTCGTAGACACCACCACGGGGGTGAGGAGGGGCTGGGGAGGGCTCGACTGCACCAGAGGGTACCGGCAAAGAGACCTCAGTGCCGGGCAGCACCATGGTGCAGGGGTCAATGCAAAGGGTGAACTTACCTGGGGCATCCTTGGGGCTGGGTGACGGTCAAGCAGGGTGCTGCGGCGCAGGCAGAGCTGGTGCGGAGATTGCACAACAGGATGCGGTGCGGTGGCAGCTCCTTCTATGCGGCCAGGTGTATTTTCCACCTTGCTCTTCATTAAGTGAAGATGTGAGACTGAAAAAAAGTAGAGTTGTATCTAAATTGTATTGCTCTGAAGTTCTGCGAAGAACCAGGAAAAAAAACAGGCTTCCTGTAGGGTAGTGCAAACTAAAGCTGCATTTTACCAGAGACCTGATAAAACTCCAAGATGAGCGCGCAGAGCAGCGTCTGGAGGAGGACGCGGGGCTCTGAAAGATCCTCATCGCCAGGCGCAGCAGCGGCAGGCGGGCCGGCGCCGG
>NW_009614860.1:6769-7613 GCF_000690535.1 Cariama cristata
ACCTGCCTCTTGCTGCCAGCCGCCCTGCGCCCTTGTAGCAGGTGGCTAAAAACATCCAGGGCAGTGAATACCAAATACGTTATCACTTTACCCAAACCTGGCATCACTGTTGTAAATTTGGAAGGAGATTCAGCAAATAAAGGTGGCTTCTGCAGGCCTGCGTTACCCCAGGTGCTCCACGCGGGCTGTGCCTGGGAGGGCATGGTGAGCAGCCGGCAGGGTGCTGGGGGTGCCCCACGGCTGGGAACCCTCCCTGGGGTTTTTAAATCCTAAGCTTTGGGCTAAAGAAGTGGTCAGATGCGGTGGGGGGATGGTGATGCTCCCACCTGGCGGGGGTAGTGAGGAGACCTCTCTTCACAGCCGTCGTGGCTGGTATCGGGGTGGGTGCAGGTAGCTGTAGCTCTGCTCTTCTGCTCCCCCAGCAAGGGGAGGACAGAAGTGAGCTGGCAACGTGCGGCTCTGTGTCCTGCAAACCCCCAGCCCTTGGCAAATACCAGCAGGAGCCTCCCCTGTCCAGGGCCTGCGGCACCCAAAGGTGAGGGAGGAACTTAGCAGCTGTGGTGTATCCTGTGTTTGCACTGTGGAAAAACCATCCTCTGCAGCGGGCTGCGATTCCATCGTACCGAGGGACAGATCCTGCCCTCATTGTCCTCAAACCACCACGGTGTGGGTGGCATGGCCAGGGGACTCCAGCTGCCAAACCCTCCTCTGCCCTCACAGACATCCCTGTCCCCAAAACATCTGCTTCGAGGGTTGGCAACGTGGTGGTCTTCACCTTCCCCCCCTCTCCTTGAGGTCAGTGGAGGAGGTACCTGCCTTCCACAGCTGAAGGGGGAGCGACCTG
>NW_009614860.1:7644-8065 GCF_000690535.1 Cariama cristata
TGCTCTCCAGCCCCTCTCCTCCCACCGCAGCCTGCCAGGAACCCTTTGCCCCTCCGTGGGTCTGAGCTCACAATGCAGAGCCTGGGCAGGAACCCAGCCCTGCCCACGCCCCCCCCAGCCCCACGGTAAGGAGCCACCTGGGCCAGGCGCTACACAACACAGCTGCGTGTTGGGGAGGAAGGCTCATCATGGAGACAGCAGTACTTTTTTTATAGCAATGATATCCCCCCAAATAGCGGTTGAATGACCAATACCCACAGCTACCTGGAGAACAGAGGATGAACGCTAACTATATTTTCTTAGTTGCAATTTCTAGCTTTTATTCCCTAGCGAGGACCCAAAGCACCTTTCTTTCCCCTCTTCTCCCAAGCTCCCTGCCTTCCCCCACGCTGGTCTCCCCAGCACCCACAGCACAGCAGGA
>NW_009614860.1:8096-34320 GCF_000690535.1 Cariama cristata
CGTGCTCTGCCGAGAAGGGAGAGAGGCAGCAAAATCCCTGGATAGGGCTCAGTCCAGCGGATCAGGACAGAAGAGGGAGCCCGGGACACAGAGTCGGAGAGCATCCCACCCTGCTGGGCTCCAGCCAAGCTCTGGATGTTGACAGCATTCATAGAAACTTGCTTTTTGTTTCTATAGCCACCTTTTGGCGTTTATTTATGGTTTAGCGGAGAGCACTCTCAGCTCCGAGGCTGTGCCGGCATTCCCACTGCACTGAAGAGCGAGCCGTTCCACCGGCGCTGCCCAGAAATCACCACCGTGCTGCACCCCGCCATTCTCCTCTCTGTATTGAGGGGCCAAAACATCTTTTCCCTCCTCTTCCCCCATGCTGATCCTTTCCCTCCAGACCTCTGACAGCCGAATCACCGCCCCGCTGTGCCTGTCATCCCCTGCCTGCTGTTCCTGCTTTAAAACCCACCTCACTTTGGAAGCCACCTCCTTGGCAGCTTGCTTGGCTGATGAGCGCTTGTCCTGCCCTGGGCAAGTCCGCAGCCCCCTGGTAGACAGAAACGTTGTGGTTTTGACCCCTTTTAAGAAGACACCTGCAGGACTGATATTTTTAGCAGTAAAGGAGCCTGAGCTCCGTTACTGCTGGGCGTATGAAGTGTCCCAGCTCTTGGTGGGCCCCAGGGACACCGGCCAACTCTCTGATACGCGCCGTCTTGTGAATGCTTTTCAATGTCCTGAGATGTTTCCTAGCAAACAAATAATTTTCTAATTTGCTTAAACGACTGCTCCCTCCTCGCGCAGAGCCGGCGGAGGAGCGGCCGTGGGAAGGAGCCCGGCAGGGTTTCGGCTGTGTGGAGAAGGGGCTGCCCTTCCCCGTGCTCCCCAAGACCTCTGGCAGGCGCAGAGACCGATGCTCACCACAGACCTGACCTGCTGAGACTTATTTAACATTTCCTAACAGGCCAGGCTATGCTGCGAGCCTGTTTTCAGATAGTGCTGGTTTGTACGTCAGTATTTTTAGATACCTTCTGTTTGTTATCTCTATTTTACCCCTCCAAAGCCAGACATCAATTACCAACTCAGGTGTATATTAAAACATAGCTCACAAATAGGCTGTTCTGCCCATACCCGCCTTAGTAATTTCTAATTTATTGCTGACAATTGTTTGTTTTCCTCTCCAGCCATGAACAATACGCCTGTTGTAAAATACCACGGGGCTACAGAGCCTCTCTGGCATGAATGGGACAGGAAAGCACAGAAATGTGGATTAAGACACACGGTCTATGCTGTGAATGGGGATCGGTATACTGGAGAGTGGCTGGACAACTTGAAACATGGTAAGATAGATCATGTTGAGAAAAAGTACCAATGTAGATGTCTTTGCAAAAATTCCTAGGGGCAGGGAGTGGTCAGTGGTTGTATATGCTCCCGAAAGACCATTCATTCATGTATGACTATATATATATGTCTTCGATATATGTCATGCAAAAATGTACTCAGAAATATTTCTAATAGGTAACTTTAAGAGTTTCTGCATGCACTCAGGGGTAATTACCTGAAATATCTAGATTACAGATGTTTAAAAACCCTCTGCAAACACAGCAAACTGCAGTCAGCTCCACGCACGGGGATGTGCCCTGGCTGCGCCGTCCCGGGAGCTCTCTCGGCTCCTGACTTGGCTTCAGGAACATTAATTTATCCTCAAGCCGTAGCTGCAGGAGACAGAGCAAGGGAAGGAGACCCTGACCGAGCTCTGCGCAGCTGTTTACAACCAGTAAACCAAGGGTTGGAAAGATTTAAGTGCATTCAGCAAAGGCCACGTAGGAAGCCCCTGATCAAGATTAACGATGGTTCCGACTTGGGAAGCTAAACTGAATCCCAGACATAAACCTGCCTCGGTGCCCGGGATGCCTCGCCTGGGATGGAGCCGTGGGAAGGCAGCCCCCTAAACCCTCCTCCTAACAACCGCGATGGTCTCCCTGTCCTTCCTTTTGTTTGTTACGCAGGTAAAGGCATCCAGGTATGGAAACGCACCGGAGCTATTTATAGCGGTGACTGGAAGTTTGGGAAGCGGGATGGTTATGGCTCATACAGCATTCCTGACCCTGTAACCAAGGAATACAAGAAGGTGTACACAGGCTGGTGGAAAAACAACCGAAAATGCGTAAGTGAGATTTCCTGCTCGTGCCAGCGGTGAGGCAGCGTGCCCAAAAACATGGGGAAGAGTTGAGTGCACACGTGCAAAAAGATCGCTTAAGATACTAATTTTTCCAATACTGAGGCCGAATTGAAAGGTTTTGGGGAAATGAACAGGTGGAAGAAGAAAATCAAAGCAAGAGCAAAACCTCTGGTATTTAAGCCCTCTCCCCCCGCCCTCCCCAACCTCACTGCTCCTGGCATTACTCACTTCTCCACGTCAGATGCTGCAGGAGCTGCACCGTGTCCCACGGCCGGCAATAGGGAAGGAACAGCGGGACTCTGGGCAGAAGCTACATGAGCAGACCTTCCTCCAGGCTTGGCTTCTCTTTAAATCTTAGCCTGAACCTGCAGGAAGCCCAGGAAGCTTCAGGAGTAAAAAATCATCATTCATAACAAAGCCAAGCATGGCCGAGAGCACCCCATCACCCACCATCTCCCCACTGGAGAGGGACCCATCCCACCCATCCGCTGGTGACTGGGCTACAGCCCCGACCTCCCACCAGCTGCCGCAGAGCAGCGATCGCTGCTCGGACTCACCTGCAGCTCGCCCAAGCAGGACGGGAGGTTTCGTATCCTGCGTCTTAATTCTCCCCACCCATCCCTTTCATTCCTCTCATCCTTGAGGCAGTCGGAGGAACCTGTATTATAAGCACCACCGGAAAATGTACCTTCTTCTGGGAGTTTTACAGCGTATTAGACAAACAACATGAGTTCTTTTGGAAATTAAGCCTGTCACATAAATCACTGGTTCTTCTAAAGGGAACATAATGAGGAAGTCATCTGGTAAAAATGACTGCAATCTTATGTGCAAAATCCTCGTAGGAACAGTTTCTGATCTGCCAATGGAAACCTTGTGTTCGCCTTCGTGTCTGCTCTTAAATTAAATTAATGGCCTCTTATGCTTCTAATTGGCGTGCAGCTCTATGGCTCCAGTCTCTTGGGGGGAGCTTTCCCTCCTGTTCTTTGAGGATATATTTTGGATGATTGAGCTTTGGTGAAAGCTTTATAATGACACCTAAATATCACTAGGGTATTTTTCTTCTACAAAAGCCTCCCCTTTACATCTATGCAGTTTAATAAAATTAATGCTCAGAAAAATCAGTCATTTCCAGAACTGATTTTATATTTTTTTGTTCAGAGATAAGTTAACTCTCTATTCCTACGGGAAAACTCATCAGTAATACATAATTATTTCTTACTGGTATCACTCCCCAGTATAGGGGGTACCTTTGGACTTCTCTTAATTGCAAACACACACGTAAGACAAACACCTCCTGCAGTGCCCGGCTTGCACACACCCAGCAGTCTTCATTCAGAAGTTCACCAACCGAACCTGCCAGCGTCGAGCCGGAGGGGGGAAAGCAAATTGTGGAGACGGCTCAATGTCAGGGCTCACCTGCCCCGCTGGGGTGATGCCTGCCGCCTCAGGAGCCTGGCCCGGTGCCCGGCTGCTGGGAGGCACACGTGGCATCGCTGCCTGCGCCTGCCAGTCTCACCGCAGCGAGCCCTCAGGGCTGTAGTTTGTTGTGAAGGAGGAAGGCAGGCAGGCAAGGGTATGGCTGGAGGAGAACGCAAAACTGTTTCCATGGTTAGCATCACTCAGAGACCTCTGGTCTGCCCAGGGGTTGGGATGGAGTTGCCCAGCCTGGGACACACGGGGTGTAGGAAGCATCGTCAGGGTTGAAAGGCATGAAATCCCCACCTGGACAGACAGGCCTTTTCAATGCTGCCTACCCCCAGGCAGGTTGACATACTAGTAAAACCCGCTTTTAGCTAAATATTAGCAGCAATCATGCCAATAATAACACACTGAGATATAAACATGAAGTTTTGTCATGGGAATAAAATAATTTGCCAAAAAAATCCCATACCTCTCGTTTCCTTCAACACAAGAACGGCCACCGAGCTGGGCTGCCAGCAGCCATGCGTAAGAGTAATGAGTAAAGTAGTGTGTCAAGAAAGTAATGTCCCAAAATTGAACACCGACCCCTTTCAATTCAGAGGCTCCTAACTGGCCATCTCTGTGCTGCCCTGCAGGGCTACGGGACAACGTTTTACCCCGTCGGGGAGCGCTACGAGGGCGGGTGGAGCAGTGGGCTGCGGAGTGGCTGGGGACGGATGTACTACCAGGACGGATCCATCTACGAGGGACAGTGGCTGGAGGACCAGCCCAACGGGGAGGGGATGCTGCGGCTGTGTAAGTACTGACCACCCTCACCCAAAGCGTCCGCCTGTCTCCTTCGAGGTATTTGGTGTCATGCTGCTCTCCAGATGCCTCTGCCACCCAGATTTCCAGATGCTACATCACATCTCCCGCTGCAGCCTTGCACCAGGGTTGCAGCTGCTCCCGTGTGTCGTCCCTCCGCTCCTGGTTTAGGGCTGGAGGCAGCACAGGCGGCCAGCATTGCGCTGATCAAGCCCACACGCAGGAAAGCTTATTTTTGCTGGGATTTACATTTAAATGACCAGGATGGTTAGGGTTAGAGACAATGTACTGCTGGGTCAGAGTAGAGCAAATCTCTCTTTTCAAGCCAGGCACTTTGCCAGACATACTTTCTAACTGCTGCATACCAAAGAGGAATCCAGTTTCCAGCATAGGGGGGAAAAAAAAAAAAAAAAAAAAGAGAAGTTTTCTTTTTGAGTTCACTCCATCCCCTCTCTTACTTCCGACACTGGCTCACGTTGAGTGAACGGGGGTTTCATTAGTACACAATCCCTTCCCAGAAATAATACCGAGCACATCACAGATTGGGAATGTTGGGGGCAATCTCATCATAAAAATAGAAATTTGGAAATTTTTTGCCCTTATTTTGCTTGGAGTTTAACACGTTTTTCCCCAAAGCCAAGAATCCCAGTCCTTTGCAATACAAGGTACTGCATTCCAGGAACATTTGAAGAACTCTTATCTCCGTATTATTATTCATCTATTCTATTTTTTTGCTTGAAAGTGATCTCAAGGCTAGTCATTAGCTAAGCAAAGCAGCTGGGAGGAACGAGCACGACCTGCCCTGCACATCGGCGCAACCGCGCTCTCTCTCTGCTGACTGTAAAGTCATTTTGGACTGATGGCTCATCTGGATGCAATCAGCACCCACTTGCAGGGGTAACTCCTTCCCCTGATCGGCTTCGCTCCCCTCAAAGTCACTGTTAGTTATAAACTAACAGCCCCTGGGGGCTGAGCTGCGGCTGACGCACTATTTCAGAGCTTGGTTGCCTCCAGCGTAGCCTGAAACCGATTGCAGGCTGGATTCCTTTCAGTTAAAATCAGCCAGAGCAATTATTTCATACCCACAAGCTTAATATATTCAGCTCAGCCGCTGGAAGCGTGCCGACGTGCCGGCAGCTTTGTGATGGTGAAAGAAAAGGAGTTCTTCAGTGGAGGTCACGATGAGCTGCAGCTCAAGATTAAATTGCTTGTAGTGGCAGCGTGCCCGGGAAGGGCGAGCTTGGCTGGGAGCACCGCGCTGATTTGCCGCCTCTGCTACAGCCCGTCGCCAAACGGCTTCTAAACCGGAGCATTGCGTGTCTGCCGGGGAGATCTCGGCTGTGAGCAACTCAGCCTCCGAGATGCTCTGGGAGGAGAGCAGATGGGAGCAACCGGGTGCTGCGGTGCAGCCAGGGCATTCGATGGCCTCTCCATCACAGCCGGGTCGGTGATTTCGGTGGCTTCTGAGTTGTCGGTGGCTGGAGAATAGAAGCTGAGCTGCTCCCACCGGTGGGCAGGGAAGGTTGGTGTTGCAGATAAGCACACCACCAGATGCAAGCTGAAGATAACCACCGCCATGGCTCCAACCTATAAACCAGACCATGCCTGAAGTGCCCAGCTGCCGTGCTCCCCAGAAGCGTTTTTGGTTTTTCCCTCTTGCCTTACAGTGTTCTGGCAATCCCCAGGTCCCTCTGCAGTACCGTGCTGGGTGCCCTGGTATTTCAGCCACCTCTTGCCATGAAGAATGGCAGAGTTTGACTGAGACCCAAAGATATTTCCACTAAGTAATTTGGTCAGAAATCCCCAAAGTTTTTGGCTTAGAAACACCATCTGTAGGAAAAGGGGATGGCAAAGGATCCTCCCAGTGACAGCAGGGTGGCCTGGATGTATCCCAGCCCCAGCATCACCGTGGGTAATGATGCTCCTTCTCAACCAGCATCCCCGGGCAAGGCTGCTCCCTTCCCCTTGCACCTCTGCTTTTCCTGTTGGTGATGGATGGACGGATTCCTGGAAAGCAGCAGAGCCCCAAAAAACCTCTCTCAACTTGCAGAAAAACACCAAGAGATGCAGTACAGCTGGAAAAAGTCTGTAATGGATTGCCTGTAACTCACAGCCCTGTAACTCATTGAGGAAAAAATAACTACAAGTATTATTTGAAATCAAGATTATTTTGACTGGACAACAATCAGATAGTGCTGCTGTTCCTTGCCCAGACAAGCAAACCTCTTTGAGCCAGAGATCCTGCGTGATTTGTTGCAGTGACAAATCTGAAACTTGTGTCCTATAATTTTTCATGTTGTAAAGAGTGACTCAGCTCACTTGCTCTGCATATCAGCAAAAAATTAATATCCCCATGAGAAGAACAAAGCAGGTGAACACAGTTCTTGCTCCAAGTAGGCAAACGTGGGCTCCTTCCACAGCCTTTTTTCCCCTCTGCGGCACAGCAAACGGAGCACCGTGAAAGCAAAATGACACACTGTGCCACAGCCCTCTCGAAATTACTAAGAGGAGCCAAACAGACGATTTCTTCTTCTGTCGGTTTGCTGTGTTGATTCATTTCGTTTGTAGCCCCTTAATGAAATGGTGCAAATTTCATGGTCTGTTCATGTATTTAATTGCAGCAAATGAAAATCGGTATGAAGGACGTTGGAAAGATGGAAAGAAGCATGGCCCAGGGAAATTTTTCTACTTGAATAAGGGACAGCTGTTCGAAGGTATCTGGGCAGCAGATATACCAAGATGTGGAATTCTGATTGACTTTGGCAGGGACGAAGCTCCTGTCCCTACTCAGTATCCAATCCCAAAGGTAAGAGCTTGGAAATTTTGGTTTTGCTCATGATGTTTGCATTCATCAGCACTCGGGTCAGCTCTCCAGGTAGCATTTCAGTCTTCAAGGGATTACTCCCATGGTATTCCTAGTTCACAGGGTGTGTGCTCAGTCTTTTGGCCAGCAGTGCCCTAAATGGCCCCGTAGGGACAAACGGCCCCCCCAGCCACTGCTGGAGCCTCCTAATCGCCTACATCTGAAAAAATGCAGTTCTCATGCACCAAAACTGATTAGAGACCTGAGGCAGCACAAAGGAAACGGGGACAATAGAGTCAGAGACAATAGCAGGATTTGCATCAAAACCAAATGATTTCACCAAGCCGAAGTGCTAAAGCTGACCAGACCTCACTGAAACCTGAGCAGCTGCAGTGCTAATATCAGTTATTTCCTTTACCCGGGCACCCCAAGTCCAGCAGCCCCGTGGGTAGAGGGATGTGTGTAGCTTCCCACCTCACCCCAAGGTGGGCAAACAGGTGTCCGAGAGCCGACATCCTCTGCTCCCCTTTTCCCTTAAGACTGACACAGGCTGCAGAGGAAGAGCCAGTCCCCGTCCCCCTCCCAAAGACTTGGCGAGATGCACAGTGGGGCACACAGACACGCCGGGCCATCAGCCTGGCAGTTGCCGGGTCCTTGCACATCACTTTGGTGCAGGAGCCAGAGGACAGGAGAACCTGTCCCCTGTGCCCTTGGAGGACACAGTAGGGACATCAGTAGGGAGCAGACGTGGCTCCAGGTGACGCAGCAGCCAGGTCTCAGCTGGAATCCTCATGGTCTGGGTGCTGCACACGTGAAACACAAAGGCATCACATTTCCAAGGGACGGTTACTGCAGGGTACAGGCGGGGAAGCTCCTCTTTGCTTAGAGTCGAGCAGACCCACGCTGGATAACCACAGCACACTGCTTTACTCCAGTAACCCAGGGAATAGCACGGTCCCGTGGCAGGCAAAGCTACCTACCTTCCTTCTCTGCTCCAGGGACAAAGTTGTTGCAAATGATACTGGGCACACGCAGCCTGCCGAGGCTCACAGCTGTTACGTCTTTGCTTCTCTTATTTTTTTCAAATCCGGTTTCTATAGCAAAGGCCCTTTGAGCACAGATATTTTTGACAAGCCAGTTAATCCTGTAAGTAGTAGTCACACCCACAGCAGTGCAGAATAATAAACACCAAATACTCACCAGGGAAAAACAATCTCTGTTTTGCAAAAAGAGTGAAAGGAGCAGCACTTCTGTAGCTAAAAATATTTACCGTACAAGGTTTGTCAAAGGTCACCCGAGAACAGCCTGGGATGAATTGCCATTTCAGTAAGGCAGGACATTCAAGCCCGGCTGTTTATTTAACTCCCTGAAGTCCAAGTTATGACCCAATTTTCTTCTGCTCTGTGAGCAAAAAGAAAGCATCAGCTTTCACTGCCATTATTGCGCTTTCCCTCGGAAGAGATTTATTGATCTCAGAATATGAAGGAAGTAACAGATAAAAGGAGAAAAATTGACCTCAGATTTTCATAATCCTTTTGTCAAATTACTGTTGCAAGCAGCTGTAACAGAAAAGTACATGTAGGGTGAATGTTAGAAACTGCCAAAACTAGAGGCGGACTAAATAGTCAGCTTGCACCTGCAAGAGGCTAATGGTGAGGATCTGAGCTTCTCTGCATGGGAGAAGCGTCACTGTGTGTCTTCATTAGCAGGTAAAAGGAACCAACGGTGGGAATGCACAGGACAGAAAATGGCTGAAAACCAGAGAGCGATTGCCATAAGCTTTGAAGAAATTGTAATTTGTAGATGATAGGGTTGCATCAAGGCAGAATTTCAACATAACTGCAGAGATGGGGAAATACACAACATGGTGGACTTGGGACATTTGCCACTATAATTAATCGGAGCCAAGGCTTCAGAAAGCGTAACAAAATAAATAAGCCTGGATGTCTTCTGCCTGGAAGACCACCACACACACATGAACGCCCTAGGACATAAAGCAGGTCAGAGTCAACTGCCAAGTTCCTGGCACGGCTTTGGCGCTTCCCTCCCAAGGCTCTGCATCCAGTTGCACGCAGGTTACACAACTCCAGACTCCTGCTTTCGTGTGACCTCCGATGCTCACTTGGGTGACTGCAGTTCCTCACCTTTTAAAACTATAGATGAGGCCCAACAGGCTACAAATCAAAGCCAGTTTTGTTTAAGAAAGGAGAATCAGTCCACTCCACGCAGAGCTATTTCAAGGAGATGAAGTGATGTTCAACGTGACAATAAAATTAGGAAAGTGTAGCAGTGTTTCTAAAACAGTAATTGAAAGGCTGCAATATAAACTAAAGTCCTGATACAAGGGAGATTCTCTGTTAATGCTCGAGTAATCAAGATCTATAAAACCTTAAGCTTCTTCAATTACACTGCATAACTGATTTGTATTCTTTTTATTTAGATTGAACTAGCTGATCCAGATGGTGTTTTAGCAGAGGCCCAGGCAATGTTTGATGACAGCCAAAATTAATAACCGGATGCTGAAGAAAAAAAAAAAAAAAGATGCAAGACAAGAACATGATCCTGGGTTACTTATTCATTTGAGTCTCAAACCCACACTGTGGTGTACCGTGTCGTGGTCTGCCTCACTTTTCCCTCAAGGCTGCTCATGTATGCTTCACCCTGCAGGTGGCTTTGCTCAGGACTGTCCTCCCAGTCCCCATTATTTGGAAAAGGAAGCAAAAAAAAGAAAGGGCGGGGGGGAAGAGAGAAAAACCGCAAGCAGCAGAACACTGGAAGACAGGCAGAGCAACTCTGCCAAGCTCCTCGGACTTATTCCTCCTGTAAAGAAATCGCACTCCTGTTGGTTTCAAGGTCTTTCACATCGCCTTAGAAAAGTGGCAGCATTTCCATTACATGCTATAAAAGCAAAGCCCTAGAAAAGTACAAATAATTGTCCCCTCCCACTCCCCCAAAACTTAGCCCAATACGTACCTGTGACCCAAGATGGCCTTTGAAGTTATAACAGATCATATTTCAATATTTTTATTAATACTTCACTTGCTCTCTCTGTGCATTTTCCATAACGTGACGCTGGTTCTCCTCCCCAAGCCCCGAGAATGCAGAGCACCAGATCTCTCCCTGGCTCCGCTCCTTGGCCAGCCCACGCACCGAACTCCCAGCACTCACCGGCACCGTGCCAGCCACGCAGAACTGTGTCGCTTCTGATCTACGATGTGCTGCTGAACGTCACCCGCAAGAGCAAAGGACCATGGCACTGCAGTCGGCTGCTGAAAAACAAACTGTGGGCGAGCAGGTCATCAGTTCACCTCATGAACAGCAGGCTTCCGAGTATCTCCTCTTGTCTCCAGTTCATTTGGTCCCATGACTCTTCATGTTTTCTGCGCTGAAAGATAACCTACTTTTCTATTTAAGCACTCAGAGAGAGTCACAATGCAACATGCTTAGTCCCAAGGTTTAAGCAGTGCTGACAGGAGGAAAAGCATGTCAGCTACGTTATATTCTTTATACCCGTCTGTGTGAACAGGAAATTTTGTCTTCGTATTATGACTGAAATGAATAACTGAACACATTTAAGAGATCCTCAGAAATACACAGTAAGATGAGCACAATATAGCTGAAAAGATAAGGGATATAGAGAGAATAAGTACATTTTCAGGCCTCTAGATAACAAATAATCAGCAACAATTGACTATATTTTATTTCATTAAAGCATTTTATATCTAAATAAGTGATATACAATAACCAATGTTTAAAATGCTTGAGGTAAAAGCATAATGCCATTAGTATAAATAAGGGATTAAAAAAAAATTTCTAAGTGCACTCTTTAATGTTTAAATCCATCTGTTTGGGTCTGGTTACTGCCTCTGGCACACAGTTATGAGACTGTGCCCAAGGTGTAACTTTCATGACCATTTCCACAGGTGGAAAACAAGAGAAACATACTCGATATCATGGCTTAAAGTGCAGAAAATAGTCATAGTAACAGTGCCATTAGCTTTTAAGAAAGTTAAAAATAAGATTGTCCCACTAGCTTCTAATTCTGTATTTCTTAAACAAAACAACCCCACACTTCTCTGTCACTTTGTAAAAGAACCACAAAATAAAGAGAAATTCAGCTACTTATCCAGGACAGCAAGTAATTTTTGTAAAATAAACTTGGCAAATATATTTTCTGGACTTCCATTCAAAATAGCATTGTAACTTTTAAATACACAATTTACAGACAGAAGCGTGACTTTTAAGCCTGACAGCACCCTTTCAACCATTTGCTCTAGTGTGAATACTGAGTCAGGTTTTCTTCCTTTAGTGAAGGTTTTTAAGAGTCTTTTTTCCCCAAGACAGGACTAGTATTCCAGTAAAGGATGGGAAAATACATTTTGTGCCTACTACCAAGATTTCATGTTTTGGAATGCTGCTTCATTAATGCCTAACATAATCCTTCCAGTGCTCCACGAATAAACACCTGTGGGACTGTAGTCACAGTTCTCACCATCAGCAGACTCACATCAGTAATGGATTATATTTGAAGAATAATGTAATGGCAGAGCTAGAGAAAATCCAGTTTGGCCTCTGTATGCAAGAAGGACTTGGGACAAGAGCAAGTGGAAAGTTGTTTTCTGCTTGTGAACCAAGAACGCTGCTTAAAAAAAACAAACACGCCAGCAGGTTTTTTTATAGTTATTTTTCAGAATACAAACGCACCACAGATAACCTTGTCAACACTTGCCACTGCGGTGGTGCTGACATGAGAAATCAGTCCCATTTGCTTTATGAGGCTGCTTCAGTAGTAAACACACTCTGCCACCCTAACTCTGTAGCTGCATCCTACAGTTTGTAAATATGTTGGGATAAGCCAAGATGGACGTTGGGTGTCAGGGAGCATGTTCAGCCCAGGCTCAGCCAGGTACAGCTCCACTGTATTGTCACGTCTAATTTCAAAATCCCAGGCTTCTAATTCCACAGTGTTAGCTATGATAGGGAGATCAAGTTTTGTTCCATTAGACTTGAAATCTGTCTCAGTTTGTGTTAAAAAACCCAGCTTTTACCCTTCAAAGCCCCAAGCTGCTTCATAGAAGAACTGCATTCCAAAAAGTGCCACTTCTAGACATAGCTAGAATTACTGAAGCAGCCCAGGACAACTGCGGCCATCTTTCTTGGACAAACCTCTTATCCAAGAGACCAAATGGAAGTTTTTGCTTAAAGAGTAAATAAAAACCGACACAGTAGCCTCGCTGTCATAGACACGTGTCTGAAAGTAAGCAGCAATATTAATTACAAATAACCTACTTTCATAAATAATTATACATAGAGAAAAGTAGTCTTCCAGATCCTTCGGAAGCAAAAGATGTATAACAAATTATTAAATACAACAGTTCAGCAAGGAGAAGACTTTTTCTAAACAAGGAAGACCAAGGCATAGCTAATTACTTGGGAATCCAATGCAAAGAAAGCACCTTTTGGTGCTTGTATCTGAGGATCTATTAAAAATATATTTTTAATATAAAAGTATAAAATAATTACTACTTTGGCTTGGAAAAAAATCAGCAGTGGAGCTGATTTTCAAGCAAAAAAGATTATCCAGTGATAATTTCCATCTAGTTTCTTCTTTTAAAAAAAAAAAAAAAAGATTCCTAAATGCAGAACAGGCAAATCTATCTCTCCAGATAATATGTGCTGGCTCATGAGAACTTTAAAACAGTTATTGCTTTTATTTTCTTCCAAGGAAGAGTAGAGTCGACTCTCATTCCTACTCATGTGGCCATACCACATCACAGTAAGACTAGTCAAGGGCGTTTAGCAAGTTATAAAATGTGTAACTGCCATAGGAAAAGGCGTTGGAGAAATCAGTAAAGTAATAATTACTTGGCAGCAAAACATACTGGGGAAAGTGGTGGGAAAGCTTTCACTTCTACCATCTGTCAGGCTTTCTAGAGAGAACAGCACTAGCACTGAAACCAAGTGCTAATTGCTGCATATCGCAAGTAATTTGTATCATGCCATGCAATATGGATCAGACAAGCAGTATCTTCTAGTAAATGCCAACATCAACTAAACAGAGGGGGAAAAAAAAAAAAGCTTCTCTATCCATCCCTAACAAATATCCAAATTTACAATGTTATTTTCCATGTATTTATACAGCCACCATTCAGCATTAACAAGAAGCAATCAAGACAGTGCTCACAAGAGGAGGGATGCACCTGCAGTGCAAGCATACCCCACCATCCATTCCTTGAAATGTCAGACAGCCAAAATTTTATGAAAGGAACAACATTTTTTTTTCTCTCTAAAGGGTTAGAACAACATTTATAATCTCTCTTTAAATGGTAATCAACAGTTCGACCAGTTTATCCACAGGGGAGTCAACATAACAAGGCAGAAGCAGAATAGTGGGTTTATTTCCTTTAAGTACAGGTTTATGCAAAATGGGTAACAGCTGAGGAGATCGTATCACCTCTGTGATCCAGCTGATCCTGGAGCCGTGCAAATTCAGCAAGTTCATTCAGTTCTTGAAATTGCCTGTCTGTTTTATGGCTCACCAGTGACCTGTAGAAGTGGACTGCAAATACAATGAAAATCAATCCAAAGGGAACCATAATAGACGTTGATGCAATGGCTGCTGCCTGTCCCGATGTGATGGTAGAACTGTTGCTCTGGAGTGGATTATCAGTTTTCTTCTTTAAAGGAAGAAACTTCACCCAACACAGTAGCACCACCTCTGCAAGAAAGAGCAAAGTCCCAATGACAGTAGAAAATGCCCAGGCAAGCTCAATGTGCCGATGCATACGCTCATGAGGAGATTCCTTTACAGAGTTGAGATTATGCACATTGCTAACAGCCTCTATATTTGGAAGAATGCAGGTACTTATCATGAGTGCAAAAAGGTGAACTGCAACAAGGACAGTAGTACAGGCACTGAAGGCTATCAAGAGACCTTGAGGGTAGTCATGTTCTGCATCTAGCTGAACTTCTACCATAGCCACCTGAAAAGGAAAGGAGAGATGCAGTTACCTACGTTACATATCATTTGACTATCGATTAAGTTTAAATCATGTTTCCGGAAGATGATCTGTTCCAAACAAAATAATAGTCTGCATTTAAATTTCTCTTCATGTCCGTCTGCACCCTTTTCATTAGGTCCAAATTTAGGTCTATCAAGCAAAGGCCGCTGTTCTCATATTTACTGTTCTGTTGCAGAGCAAACCATCAGTATGCACAAAAGCTATTAACAGCACAACCACCTTGCCACCTCCAGCTCATCCCAACAAAACAGCTGAACTTCGTGATTAACACACTTAGACTCTTAAGGTGAAACATTTCTTCTTTCCTGTGTTATATTGTAGAGGCAGCTTTTGATCTTTCACTATAAATTTTACTGGGCATGAGGAAACGTTTTGTGTGTGCTAGATTAATGGCTGGACTCGATGATCTTAAAGGTCCTTTCCAACCTAAACGATTCTATGATTCTATACCTATGTAGAACAAATACCATATGAAGTCTTTTGAAGAAAGTATCTATAACATGAAAGCCTGAGAAGGCAGCAGACTGCCCGTCACAATCTTGGTGGTTCTTTCTCCTTAGATATTTAAGTACTGAAGAGCAGGAGCCTTTCATTAGAAAGATCACCTTTCCATGGGGCTCTCGGCTATATTCTTTCACTCAAAATAAGTATTTAAGCAGACTACAGAACACAGATTCAAAACATGAAAGTATCCACAACGTCCATGGCAGCCAAACAAGCCTGCTGAAGGCTGGAGGAAAGATAATGGTCTCCCAGAAAAGATAATATAGAGTGCTCCCAGCCATCACTAGCTACATACTCTGGAAGCTACGTCTAGCCTGATCTGCGAGCGAGCAGTGCTATCTCATGAAGATGTCCAAGGTCCAGGCCTCCACTATCATACGCAGCCATGCCCTTTTATAAACTTAAATCTCCAAGCATGCCTGTGCTTAAGGCGCAGAAACTAGCATTAAATAGCAGCACCAGGAAACTCATAAACCAAGCTCAAACGTTTTTTATAAAAAAAATGAACTAGAATGCTTTTTATCAGTTTTTAAAACTGTCAGGTGGTTTTATGCGTATGTAATTGATGAGTGACATTAATCCCAGCAGCTTTCTTGAAAAATAATCTTTCCTGATAAATTTGCCTTTCAGACAAAGCACAGTTCCAAAGAGGGAATAACGCAACTATGTCTGTATGTTTAGTGCTCTTTCTCAAAGGAGCTCATTAAATAGACAAAATGTTTAACATGCAGAGAAAAAAAAAAATCCAACAAGAATCTTAAACACATATACACCGTATAAGGAACATGCAGAGGCTGCCATTCAGCACAGTTCAGACTGAGCCACACCAGCCCTTTCTGCACCTTGGTTGCCCACTCTCGATCCTTTGTTGAAGGGACTCAACTTGCTAGCCTGGCGAGCTGAGCTGTTTCTACAGTGCTTCTGATGAACAACGAAGCTGGCACAGGCCCGCGTAACTGAAGAGGAAGCAGTTGTACCAGGACCTCAGACTCTCGGTAGCACTAAGCTATGAGCCTAGCTCTTCTGCAACATACCAGTTTGCCCTCAAAAAGACATGAAGTTCATACCACACAGTGCCTGAAACAAATCAGCTCTTTTAAATCCCACCGATACAGGTTGAGCCCATTACCACATGCCATTATGAACGGTTTAGACAGTACTCAGCCTATAGCATACATTTCAAACACCTCAATTCTCATCAAGGTGATATGAAGAAGATTTCATGAAGTGTCTGTAATATGGATGCAGGGACACATGGAAACTAGGACCCAAAGACAGCTGCAAAAACAGTAAGAACATTCAAACCTCACAATTTTGCAAGGGCTGAGCCAAGCTACACCTAGTCCAGAATCCCATCTTCTTACGCTCCCAGAACCAGCATGTTCCAGGACACCAGAACTCTTAAATGCTAACGCACCAAATATATTAAGCCAACCGAGGGGTTTGCTCAGACATGTTTCAACAGGCGTTCAAGGCAATTTGCCAATATTTTAATTCCTTTATTGAAAGCTTTTATCGTCATAAGCCTAACCACCCAGCCAACTAACAAACAGTTTCCAAGTGTTACAAGAAACTCCACAAGAAATTATATTAATACATATACAATTCTTGCTTGAAGATTTAAAAAATATCATTTCTCAATAGTGGAAAATGTCACACTTGAGAGGATAAACATTTGGTTGTCGGGTCTCTCTTCTGCAGGCGTGCTTGTTAAGTCCCAACGTACTTGTGGGATGTTGGGCTTCCTGTGTTTTCCACAGAACAATTGCAATCCTTCACCACTGAGGATTCATTTTTATACTTATGGAAATTTTTTTCTTCTGAATTTTCTGGTGTATGTCTAGACTTAAAATCATCCAGCACGGCAAGATATTTTCATCCTTTATCCTAGTATTTATTGTGTTAACTTAATCATGACACTAAAGAGCTTCATAAGATGACTTTATTTTCTTTTAAGAGCTGATGTACTTAATTCACCAAATACTGAAGACATTTTATATTTCCATTAATCAATGTCTCCATGTAACAATAACATCAAGCATCCGATTTTGAACTTCAGTCAGACTCTCTTAATTCCAATGTACCAGCTGTCCTGGAGCTACTGTTCTCCTCCCATTTCAACAGAGCATCAAGAAGAAATATTTTCTTCCTCTTCTTAGCCTAGCCTGAGCTAAAAGGAAATGCTAAATAATGATATTTAGACTACATGTATCTATTTCTGATTTGGTTATAATTATATGCATGATCAAAACAAATTCTTGCAAGAAACCAGTTTATTTTAAACAGCATTCAGATACTCAGATAGCTCTGCGCCTCGATAACCACTAACAGAATCATAGTGACAACTATTAAAAGGAGACGCCCAGACCAGGAATCATTCAGATACTCAGATAGCTCTGCGCCTAGATAACCACTAACAGAATCATAGTGACAGCTATTAAAAGGAGACGCCCAGACCAGGAATCCAAGTTTTCCTGGGCTAAAAAGACTTCATTTTAATACTGCTGGGTGTTTCCCTAAAAGAGTGGCCCCAGGAGTACCTACAACCATTATACACTGATGGGATAGCTTAAACCTGAGTCTGAGCTACACAAGCAAGGCTTCGGATTATATGGCTGACAAATACATTAACAGAGACATGCTTTGCACAGGAAGCTTGTTGTGTAGGTAGGCCCCAAATGATCTCTCAGAAGAAGAGTTTTCTGAAATCCAGCAAGACTGTAATCGTTACTTAGGACTTGTCACAATTTACCCCACGAGCAGGAAGGGTGTACTTCCTTCAGCTCAAACCATACCATGCAATTACTTGCTGTAATTCCAAGTGTACTCTCTCTATAAGAATAATTACAGGTAGCATCAACATCACTTGAAAGGTAGCCTAAGTACTAGTCTTCTAACATGGGCAAAATAAGTTGGCAACTGAGTAGCCATACACACTGCCAATTATTCCCAGTTTGGGATGCTAACAAGGTGTGAATAAGGCACAAGCAGGGCAGTCAGCCATCCCAACCTTGAAGCCTCGTGTACACTTTCACATGGCAAGCTCCCAAAGGAGACTCCTAGAAAAGACCAGGGCATCCCACAGCGAGTGCACGTCTGGACCAGTTTCAGCACTTTCTCCCAACTCAATCCCTCCCACAGTAGTTTTCATGCCAGCACAGCCCTGATGGGAGCCTGGCATTAGGAATGACACTTGAAGTTAAGTTGTGCTTGGCTATCCTGCCAACAAGCAATACTACCTCCTCGCCATAGTTGGAACCAAAGGGAAGAGTACTAGCTGCATCAACTGCTGGGCCAGGAAAGATCCTACACCAAAGTGAGTAACAGAAGTGCTAGAAAGGAGACAATATTCGCCTGCTTTGAGGGAAAGCATCACAATTTACCCACTTGGGAGACTACAGTGGCTGGACAAATACTTCTAATGACGCTGAAGGGATCACAGCTTTATAGGCTCAGCCCTCCAAAGGATGAGTGCAAGAGACCCCCACTTTGAACATCCAGGGTATACTCACAAGACAGACACATTAGCTGCAGCTCCACAACGCACTGACAACTCTCTGCAGACCACAAGTTCTCCAGCAAGGGAGTTTGTTGTTTTTCTTAAACTGAACAGTGACAAAATGTGATATAAGCCAGAGGGTATGTGCATAAGAAACAAAAGACATAAGAGTTTTTCATAGGTTCACAGAGAGGACAGGAAAAAAATTATGCTGAAGCTAACTAGCTGGACAGAGACACCCATAAGCAAACAGAAAATGCACAAAGTTGCAGCTGTAACTGACACTGGTGTTAGAAACACCCTAAAAGCAAAAGTGGGGGAAGCAAGAAAACACTTCTCTTTCCCATTCATTCAGGATTAATAGATACTTCAGAACTCACTTCAAATGGAGACTTGGGGAGGCTGTAGGATGCAGAATGCCTGAAGGATTTCAAAGTCTACCGAAGCTGATGGAAAATCTCCAGGGGGGGCACAGCAAAGCCTCCTTGTCTTCACGCCTGGCAGAGTAACTCCAGCTTGATTCGTAAGTGAAAAATCAGTTCATGTTTTCTGTCTCCTCAAACTGTCAAGCAAGCTAATTTGGGAACCCTTTCACTATAAACTAGCAGAAAAATCGCCAACTCTTTTCAATTGCAAGCCTCTGTTCTTTACTTCCTGGGCCAAGTTTGAGCCAGGCACCTAAAACAAAAAGCTCCATTTTTCATTATGGGGCCCCGTGCCTGTTTTCAAACAGTGATGCAAAGCATCAGAAGTTCTCTCCTTTTCTCATGCTGCGATTTCAAACTGCACAGAGCACAACTGCTCTTGTAAGGCAATACTTGCAAAAACAGGGCCCCAGTGAGGTCACCTGATACGATCCAAATCCAGACAAAGCCTGAATTCATAGGTACATGCTGATGTCCTACGCAGGAGGATATTTTCTTGTGTCCTCTATAAGGTTTCTACACTGGTTCAGAAGACAGGTCCCTCAGGGCAGGAACTGTCATTGATGTCTGCACAGTATCCAATACAACATGTTTCAGCACCTTCTCCTTCACTACTTTCAAAGCTTATTTGAACACTTGCCGGGTGATTTCTACTGTGCAGCTACCATGCTGCAAGCATCCTGCCTTGCTCCATAATCATAGAATAACATGGGTTGGAAGACACCTCAAGAGGTCATCTGCTGTAATCCCTGGCTCAAAGAAGAGCTAACTTTCACTTCAGGTCATCCTACAGATATGACTGACAGATTTACTACAGCTCTTTACAAAGCTGTAAATCTGAAATACAGCTTCTTAACAAAATTAAAGGACTGTCATGACGCTAGGATGCAGGACTGCCTAACAAAGCTGGGCCTCCAGATGTTTTCAGGGGATAACTGAATTTGGGCACACAACCTGTTAAGGCTTTCCACAGTCCTGGATTTCAGAGTCATGGCAGCCTGAATACTAACATATTGCAAGAAATTTAACAACCTGCCCTCTAGAAGAATCTGCATTTCAATTTTATTTAAAGTTTAATATCCTGAAATAAGTTCATTTCACTTACTTGCTTATAATGCTTCCATGTCCTATTAGACAAGAGGGGCTTAAATAAAGCTCCTGCTTTTAAACAAAAATCAAAATCCTGCATGCTCTGAAGGCCTCTATCCATACAAGAGCACTTACACAGTGCCTCTGACAAATACTGACTCTGTCGCTTTGCAAGCAGTGAGCTGTGCTGCACTACTAAAACAATTTTCATCAGCAATAACAATTAATATAAAGAACCAGTCACATATATAGCTGCAAATGAAGCACATACTGCTACTGAAATGCAGAACAAGCAATGGTCCTGGTTTGTCACGTGTTTGTTTTTACCACAGCAGCAGGACAGAAATGACTTGCTTCAAAATTTAGCATTATTCCCAAGTATTATAAGCTACTAGACTTCCAGCATAATGCAAGCTTTAAATTCAATTCCTGTTTTAAGATAGGGGTTTCTGGAATAAGGAGTATCCAGGGAAAATAAAACATGACAGACAACAATCAGAGGAAAAACAAACAGAAGAACTGTTGTAAGAGCCACCCATGTAGCAGGTCATATCGACACTCAAGACTTCCAACAGAGGAAAAAAGGTAACTGCTCTTTATTACCACGTGCAATAGCAACAGCAGTGGACAGAGCATCTGAGTTTTCTGACTTAATTGCAGGCTTACATGTTTTTCAGAATCAGTAGCTGCTGCTGTAGAGAAAAGGAAATAAACCGCCTTGTCTCAAGGCATTATTTATCTATATTATCTCAATATATTATCTATGAGCTATTTATAGATTACTTCCTCTCCCTTCCTTCCCCGCAAAGATGACTCTGAGCTCTTGTCAGCAGGAGTATAGCATGGGCTGGGAGCTTGCGCTGCAACCACCATACTATCTCTCACGGTATCAAATACTAGCATTAAGATACAGCTGCGAGTCACGATTGCGTTCGGCATCCCATGAACAGAAAGCTTCGAAACGGAGAGAGCCACAGCTAACTCAAACTCCTCGCTGCCGATCATAGTTCTGAAGAACATGTGTGGCCACTTCTCCACAAGATGCCCGACATTCTGTAACCAGGGGGCTGCAGTCAACAACTACTGATGGCCCTGTGATGCGATGGCTGTAGATTTGTCTCCTGTATCCCAAAAGATGCTATCTGATCAGCCCAAAGCTCTAATTGCAAGTGCTCTCCTGTCCTTTGTATCTGACAGATTCAGACAAGAATCACACAGCAAGAAACTAATCTTATAAAAAGTTACTAGGTTTAAACATAGACAGTCTCAAAGACCCATTTAACAGAATACTTTCAAAAACACTGGCTCTCAGTATGATCACATTCTTGCTATGTCTATTGCTTATGCAGTTAGCTGCCTCACTGACTGTAACAAGCAAAACCCATTTGGAAAGGACATCAGCTTCAAACATCAGTCTTACTAAAGACACCAACCACCTCTTAATTAACACAAGTCTAGAATTATCTGTATACCCTTGCAAGATTGTTCTCACCTCCTCTTCCCTGGCCACAGCTACCATTCCTAAATAGGAAATTGATTAAGAGAACAAGACAAATTTTATACAGTCCAGCATGTCAGGAATGGCTTAAAAGAAAGCTGTGTTGATGAAACATCATGGTTGCATTTTGTAAGGGTCCATCCACACAGCGAGAGGAGGATGCGAATCTTATCTGGAGAAATGTATCAGTGCTACAACACCTTCACCTCGCTGGATCAACACACACAAAGGTAAAACTGCACATGGCGACCACTGAAATACTTCAATCAACACCTATCTGCAGAAATATTTTCTTACCTTCACTTGCTGCCACGAGGACTAGACTTGACTACATCTAGTTATCCATACAGTTACATGTTGGACTTGATGATCTTTGAGGTCTCTTCCAACCATAATGATTCTATGATTCTATGTGCAAATGACTCGTCGTAGTACGTTCTACTCTTAGCAGGAAAAAAATCCCACACACATAGAAGTGGTTTCTCCAAGTCCTGAGGTTCACATCACAAGGTTATTTCAACAACAAATTCCATCTTCTACCCCATTGCTTGTTTATGTGTGGGACCACAGAGGAAAGTCGAGAATGAGATGGGTGTCATGGCATCACTGGAATTTAGTATTCCTCTGGCTGTCTCCTCAGCTCCTGAGTTGGTTGGTCGGTCGGTCTCTGTTTTCCTGACAGTACTATTCACTCCCAGAGACAGAAGCACAGAGCCAGGCTCTCACAAAACTGTCTGCACCATTCATTAAGAGTTATAAACAACTCATAGAACGATTCTGTATGAGCCAGAATTAGTCATCGGGAATTAAAAAAGATAAGTCAAAGTAATGATCTTATTACTGGTTTTATACAGAAGAGAAAGTAAGCATCATTTATCCATTAGTCTAGAATCTTGACTCTGTGGATTATTATAAGTTGCAGAATGGCAAAACACATTAATATTTGCTAAAACTAACACCAGACAGGATTTAGTTTTATTTTGCCAGTAGACATGAAAAGACAATACCCATATAATTGGAGAAAATGCATCTCGAGAAGGTAGTATCTCTACACAGTGCTGCCTACAGTAAATCTATTCAATAAGTACAAGGTCAGATTAGACAGCACAGCAGGGAGAATAAACAGTGGCTCAGTATCACCTTTACATCCCCCAAATTACAGCAGCCACTCACAACTGCTGTAAGACAGAGAACGGTAAGAGCCCTAAATACTCCATGCTGGCTGCCTGCCTTGCTTGTCTATAACCTTGAGACAGGGATGTTCAAAGGAGCAACAAAACATTGCTTTCACGACTGGAATAGAAGAAACCTTTTATATGGCGGACGATTCTTCAGAGCACAGTTCTAACCTGTAAGTGTAATAGCAATATAAAAGGTAAGTGGCAGCAGAAGCCATGAAACTGGGCCTGTAACACTCTCCTGCAGGTTACAAAATGCTGCTGTTTCATGTTATTCTACCGGCAATCCAGTTAAATACAGCTAAAATGACTTCTATAGAGAGATCATTTTAGTATTTAGAACCGCGGAGCAACCTTTACTAGACAAGGACTATGCAGTCTTGAGTATCTGTGCAGCACTGACAGCAGCGGGGCCCGAGTCCTACCTAGCATTACTTCAACATCAACTATTTTAAGGAAATCAGCTTCATAAGTATTTATCAGTGCAGCCAGTCTTCTACAAAACATGACTGAAGCTGTCTTCAGAAGACCATATTGGCTATATTTCAAAGGCAAGAGTTGACAGTCCTTTGATGATATTCAATATTTGAAGTGTATATATTACCATCTAGACAACGGTCTAGCCAGCTTGAATCATTAGAGGTATTTAAAAGAAAATGGTGCTATCTGGTAAATAACATCCTCCAAATCCTAAATATAACGAAGCCAACCACAGTGTATAACTTAGACCCCTAGTTTAGGCTCGGGCATTTTCACAAAGCTGATAATTGGAGGAGGGAGGCGACATTTGAGTTCTTCAGTTTGATGACTGTCAGGATCTAACAACTTCCCTGTGATATTTGTGACTCCGATATCGTGACGTTGTCAAACTACTGTGTGATGCATCCCTGGTGACAAAATGATACTAACAAGTCAGCTTAATCATTCAAACAAAAATAACCTGCCAGCAGTCTTCACTGGAGCTCTTGACACTGCTACTATAGGGGTGGATGAGCTAGTGCTTCCAATATTGCATACAATCTGCAAAATATTTCCAACATTCAGATAAACTGGATTAAGAAATAAAACCAAAAAAAGCCAGGCATGGCGGGGGGGAAGGCATCAATATCTGGCACATAATACTCGATGCCTCCACTAGCACATGGAAGGAATTCTCCATTATTTCATGGACTACACATACCCTACAATTTCTTTCTTTACTTTTAACAATTTGGGGTATTGATATTACTTGCTGGCCCCAATAAATTGGAAAAAGCCTACTAAACACAAGAGTCTAAGCTTCATAGATTTGCTCTTAGACATATGGCACTGGATGATAGCATCCATGGAAACCTGCACAAAGTAAATGCTCGGGTTTACTAGTGGGAGCTTAGCTCTAACATCAGTTTGCAATCAGCAGACCCTGCAACTGTTTCTGAAACTAATACACAGTGGCAAATCGTAGCTCTAAAAGAAAACTAATTGTAAAACAGGATTTTAATCAATCTTCTCTGTGGAGACATAACACATCTGAGTTTGAAAGCTGGCTGAGCATTTCATACTCTACACATCACTGATCTGGGCAATCTCTTCGCTTTGGCATGCATCATTTAACCGGGGTATGCATAACCAATCTGGAGGGAGTAAACTTTGCAAAATGGCTGCAGTTATACACAAAATTAGTCCAAAATAAAGGAACAGTTTAGTAGGGATAAACTTAGCTCATACTAGAGGATGCAAGTACAGCTTAATTAATGAGCAAGGATCAATGGGGCTGGCATGGAAACAAGGACATTCCACTCCTGACCATTCCCATCAATTTCCTGGGTGGTCCTAGATGTGTCATTTAGGCTCTTTCTTCCTAGTGTTGATAAGGAAACCAGAGGAACAATGACACTTAAATGCTGTTGCAAGCTTTAGATCCAAGACTAGATTGCACTTCAGCAGCGTTTTGTTCAAATATCAGGTGCCAAAGAATCTGCTGAATTTAGTAAACAATGCATAGGCGTGACAGCAGAATGAAAGCCCTGCTTTTCAAGGCAGAAGTTGTGAAGAACAACTTTAAAAGATAAGCAGTTATTCAAAAGAAATCTAAAAATACTTGAAAGTTAAGTCAGCTCTTCTGAAAATAGATTAGGAAGTCTCAGCGAGAAGACTATTCATCATAGCAAAACCAATCCGCCAGCAAGTTGATTTCCAGTGTGATCATGTTAAAGAAAGAAGAAAGTGCAGTTTTTTTGAGAGGGGTAACTTCCGGAAAATTAA
Organism: Cariama cristata; assembly: GCF_000690535.1. Lineage (NCBI taxonomy): Eukaryota > Metazoa > Chordata > Aves > Cariamiformes > Cariamidae > Cariama > Cariama cristata. Next base: position 32,752 of record NW_009614860.1, read on the forward strand.
AATACAATGAATGTTCACATGTAACACTCCTGGCAACTAGGGATTTTGTTAATCGGAACAAAGTGGCTTTTTCCTGAAATATCCTAAACAACATAAATTCAAAAGCAGCAGTTATCAACCGCAGGACATGGACCTTCTAGCACTCCTCTAGAGAATCAAGAAAGAAGTAGAAGCCGCCTCACCTCAGACATCCATGGGACATTGAGAGTCCACATAGCATACATTTAGAGAAAAGCCAAAGGGATTTAAGAGATTAAGTAGGACTTTTAAATAATAGTATTTTTATGAACGGAGATGCAACCTCCCTTAGATGAAAATTTGTAAAAACCAACAAACTAGAGGATTTTTTCCATCTTCTCTCTCTCAGTGTAAAAGCCTGACTCAAAAAACCACCCTGACAAACTGCTCTGACACAGGAGAACGGGTGTACAGTAAGGAACACTCATTAGCAGCAGCAGAGAGCGAGCCTGATGCATGTTACCCAAGGAGAACTAACTCAAATATGCCGCTGCACTAACACAGTCGCCCGTCAGTCAAACGAAGAGCAGCTCACCACCACCCCTGAAGAGCTGTAGGCTGTTTTTAGCCGTTGAAGGAGGACAGTGACATTTATTTGACCGTCAGAAGGCTGTTGCAGAACGGCTGCTATGTTTTCAAACAGCATCCTCTAATGAGAGCAACGGCTCTTAAGGGGAATATATCTTACGGCTGAAAATACTCACCTTGTTAAAAGTGGGGCAAAAATCAAAACAAAGTAGGTCAGAGCTGTACCATTCGGTATTTACAACTATGAAGCATTTTTCACACTGATGAATAAAGGGTCTGACTGCAGAGTTAGCAGCTTAATACGTTAGAGGACTGGACATATGATGAAGCCTGTAAGTTACTGTATTTCAATCTATATGGAGCTTTCATTTGATACAATTAGGATTACTAGACTATGTCTCTATATTAAACCCGAAAGCAAAAAACATACTAACAAAAAAAGACGTTCCTAAAACATGCACAACACTCCAAACACCCGAGATTTCCTTAAATGAAAGTTCGAAACATTGCAAGTGCAAATGACTAACGAGGGATGTAGCGAGTCGGAGGGACACCGTCAACTTTAATAAGTTGTTTTTCTTAATTATCTAAAAATAGCTCCAGTGCAACACCTGACTTTGCATCTCTTCGCACGATGTGTGCGGCTGTGGCCTGGGAAGAAGAGTGGGAGTGCAAAGCACCACAGCCTGGGTAGAGCCGTGGGATTTTCTGCCTGCAGCCCGCTTTGCTCTCGACATCAGAGTGCAAAGCGAAGTGAAACACCGAAAACCAACACACGAACCTCCGCATTTACAGCACCCTACGGTGTTTCCTACCAGAACAAGCGGGAGGAACGTCCCGCCAAGTGTGATTTTTGGCATGCCGAGCATCCTCCGCAGGAAATACAAGCAATGAACACAAAAATCCTGCACGAGGTACGGGAGCTATTTGGCAGAGATAAAAGCTATGAGACAGCTTTGCACTTCTGGTATGACAGCTCTCCACAGAAAACGAGCTACCGATGCGAGCCCACCGGAGCGCGTC
>NW_009614861.1:0-8901 GCF_000690535.1 Cariama cristata
TTTTCTGAATTAACTGATTGCTCATTTGTGGAAAACAAAAGGTTCTTCCTCCACGGTTCCTCCACCGAAGTCTACCTCTCGGTAGTCGGAGAGCAAAACCAGGCATTGAGATACGAGACCGTACGTGGGAGGAATGCAGAAGAGCTCAGTGCGAGAGAACAAAAGGCATCTGCCTTGTCCACGCGTGCAGCCGGGTTTGGGACGTCGGGGGCGTGGGGTGGGCAGGGGGGGCGTGAGGAACTGCGGGTCACCTCGGTCCTGGGACGGGTTTCTAACGTTAACCACGCAGCAGAGCTCCCTAACTGGGACTATCCGCTTGCTCAGAACTGGGTGGGTGTTGAAAAGAAGATTGCTGAATGAAATCGGCTTCTTAGCAATATACCATTTATCCTTTCACTGTGTTAACTCTTCTGTTTGTTCCTCTGATGCACCCAAATATTGCTTTGCTATTGCTTTTCTTTTTGCTAAAGTGAAAATAATTTCGCTGATGCTGATACTATCTTCATGTGTAAAAGGTTGGGTTTTTTTTCCCTCAGATTTCTGTCTGTTCCTCCGATGTGGTTGGGGGGGAGGGGTCTTTAACACAAAAATAGCCCTAAACAGACCCAGCCCAAAAGGGGGAAGCAAGAGGGGTAAAAGAGATTTTAAGCTAAAAAAAAAAAACAAAACCCACCACACACCAAAAAACCTCCCAATAAAACAAACCCAAAGGGTATGAGTATTCTTTCTTGGGTAATTGTGGCAGAAACATGTAAAGTCATCGGGGTTTTCCATTCAGACTTTCCAAAAGCCAATTAAAAGGATTTTACCTGAAGGATAAACCAATAATTAGGTAGACATTTGTAACAGAGTAGATTATTTAGGCTTGGCCTAGAATTCCTTTTATTAGAAATAATTTCCATTGTTCATTAAAGTTTTACACAATATTTTGCTTACTTTCTGTAGATTTTTCCAGGGTTTTTTTAAGCAGTTTTGATATGCAGTGACCATTTTTTAGTCTTCCTAATGTAAAGGAAACTTTAAATTGATTTTTCTCTTTTAAATTGAAATAGCAAATGTAAGACAAAAGCATTCTATGAAAAACACTAGGTAAAGAGAAGTACTAATATGTAATGCATCAAAGTAGTGAATCTTTAAGTCAGTCAATAAAAGTCAACCAGAAGCACAGCCTGGCATTTCAGTGTCCACCTGTCAGTACGTATGCTGCAGCACAATAGCAACGGCAGTATTTTAACAGAAAGGACTGGACTGTGTCCAGGAATCTGGATAAGACACTGAGGGATGAGGGCAAAAGCCTAGAAGTCAATATTCAGTCAAGTAACACAAGAAGAGAAACGCTTTACGCTCCTAGAGAAGGTGGTCAGTTGCTCAGTGTGGCTTGACAATAGTTAACTCTTTTTTTCTGAGCATTATCCTCTGACGGAACAATGGAGCATTTTAAAGCAGCAGGAAGAAAATCACGAGCTGTGTTGCCATTTACTTTGATTACAGACATTGGTGATCACAAACTTAACTTCCACCTGCATGCTTGCAGCATCTCTGCAAATTTCAAACTCGGACAACCTTTCTAATGTCTGGTGAGTCAGGACAACGAAATGCAGCAGCCTGGTTTTTAGAGATTCAGGCAGCTGTGCTTTGGGTTTCCTACAGAAAAGAGTATAATGGAAGGAACACAAGGAAACATAGTTGTCCTTCCAAATGGGTGCCAAGTTATAGAATAGGTATGCGAACAGCTCAGGCACTTCTTCTAAAGCATACCTCTGAGTGGAAACTTCAGCAGCTGCAGAACAGTGGGGAGTCCGGATAGTACTGTAGGTGTGATCACCTACCATTCCCATGATAATAACCCGCGTTCACTATCTCTGAATAAAAATAGTCTTGTCATCCAAGAGGCTTCTGGAGAGAAAGACTTAAGAGATTAAGAACCAGATGCCAGTGATATCAGAAGAAGTCCAGACAGTGGTTTGTAGATTATTATGTATAACAAAAAAGCTTTACAAAAACAAACAAACAAACAAACAAAACCACTCACATCACTATTTATTGATAAAGCTGTAAAAGTAAAAAAACTGCAGTTGAAAAACAGCACAGACAGAAATAGTATGTAGTAAACTCAGGGTGCAATTTATCAAAAAATGGCAAGCAGGCTAATATTGAAGAGCATGTTGAAATGTGAAATAGAAAACCGTTAGAAAATAGAGGTGTCTGTGAGAGACATACAGGTGTCTGTGCAACTTCTCATCTGTCCTGAAAGAATCTCAGAAAAAGTTACTTTTATACTGATTAGCTTCATCCTCTTAAAAACTGAGGCGAAATTTTTAGAGAACGTCTTCAAGGGGGGGAGGCAACTAGTATTATTAAAGGAATATGCACAAGCTTTTGGGCATGTAAGCCGCCTTTAGGTCTGAAACAGAAACAGCACATTTCAGACTCTCTGTCTATCCTTAGACTGTTACGACTCCAGTCCCATCATGACTCTTACCACCCTAGAGTGAAGCAGCCTAATTCGGTGGATCAGAAAATCTCCTGGACACGTCTTCTGATTGTATTCTGTGGGCATTAACTTCCTCTGCCTAAAACAACCATACCATAAAGAGACCATGTCTTGTTTTCTGTCCTCCAAGGAAAAAGCACATTGCTTTAATGATTCCAGCCAGTCAGTGGACCTTTCATTTGACCAGCTGCCCTAAACCATGCTGTCTGAAGGTAAGTGACCCATGTTAATGGTCAGGCAACCCCCTACCTCATACCTTGTAGGGCCCCGTAGTGCAACCTAGAATTGCCTGTCAGTCAAAATGTGTTTAGCAATGTTATTCTATTAATATATGATAACAGGCTTTTAAGATACTGCTTCGGCTCCCATTAAAAAAAGTCACTGAGAACCTCCCTACCCCAGCTGATTTCAGTAGAAGTAGGACGAAGCTCATTTACCTACACAGACTTCTCAGTCAGCAATTCACTATATGCATGAATAAAAGGCCACTCACCTGCAGGAAGCTACCACCATAGAAAATTGGAAGACAGTCCTTCCTGGAGCTAAGATGTCTTGCCCCCTTCCTCTTCCCTCCAAAAAGGAACCTCCACACACCTAACATGTTCCCAAAGCTGAAGAATCTGCTGCATTTCTGAAATACCTTGTCCTGCATCTTGCATTTTCAATGGTGATGCCTTAGGTAATGCCTTAATGCCTTTATACCCTGTGCTACCTGAAGTACCAAATTAGAAGAAAAGCCCACGTTTTTGCAGTCTCTAACTCTGGGTTCCAGGTAGATCTCCAGTGTCCTTTTCCAGGAATAGAAAGGTTATCTTTTTTGCAGATTTTAAAATACGTTCTACTAGATGTCACTCTGCAACCCAGCGGGCTTCCTCCTATTTCAGAGAGGATTTCATCTGTCTTCCTTCTAGATGGAACAAGTTTATGGCTTCTTGGACTGCATGCCTCCCAGGTGACGAGAGGCAGTATTTCTAAGAATGCAATGTGTATTATCTGAAGGCTCATATCTGAAAGGCATTGTTGTCTCCACCTCCCCCGTACTGGTAGACCACAGGTTAGTTTTGTGCTTTATTTGTCCATTAAAGAGTTACGGCTTCCTCCCTTCCTCACAAAACTCACTAGTAGTTTTGTCCTGTGGTGGAAGCAGATTCTTCCTTCTCTGAGGAGAGTCTGAGAAGCTGGGGAGTAGGACAGGATTTCCAGGGCTAAACATGGAGCCACTCCCATCTCTGAAATGCATGGGGTACCTTTATTATTATCTATTAGTAATCTTTATTATTACCTTTATTATTAACTATGTGTTATTATTCTCCTCAATAGAAAAATATCCAGGCAAGCTTTAGGAAGCTCCTCTCTAGTGCAGACCCTTGCAAGAAACATTTTTGCCAGAATAGCACATACCTGGTCTGCAAGCACACTAAGCTGCGCTGCTAATGTCAGTTTGCTGACAAGACTGGATGAACATGCTTGTGTCTCTTAAAACCAAGAACAATGCTGTAGATTTAAATGACTTCACAATGCTGACAAAAGTTTCCATTGTACAACTGGCTTGATTTAAAGGTGGCAGAATGCAGTATCATGGTTAAGTTAAACGAGATACGTGAAAGAACCAGCATACATTTGGCTTGACTAAATTCATAAAGAGAAACAATCAGGAGAAGCAATATGTGATGTATTTCAAGATTAAAGTAGGACCTACAAGCAAAATCTGTGGTTGATGCAAGACCTCTGTGATATTAATTGCAAAAGTCTTAGCTAAAAGACTTGGAGGAGATAGGCATAGAAGTAATTATTTAAGCTTTGCTTTAAAGGGTGCAATTTCTAGAGGTGATGGATGCTTACACCACTTCCCACTGTGATCGACAGCTGTAGTGGACAAGCCCAGCAGTCCAAGCGCTGTCCAGTACAACGTCACTGGCTGCAGAGGAAACATCAGCAAGCCCTGCGACAGGTAGCAGTGGGCAAGTCTGCCAAAAGACTGACGTTTACTTATGACATTTATTAGCTAAAGCTTGGCTTTTGTCCTGCAATGCAAATGGGCTGCACTTGGGGAACACCCCCCCAAAAATCAGATCCAAGAAAAATTCCAATGCATCCCATCACCACAGCTACAACCAGAGCAGCCAACACAAATTCCTGGGCAAAGCAGACACTAAAATGTTTGCCAAGTTCCACTGAAGTTCAGCTCTCTCTTTTTTTCACCCTATGTGCACTTCCTTTGCAGTTTTCCCCATTGCTAGTTAAGGACACTTTTTATGAAGTGAAATTATTGGCGTAACACTTTACAAATGTAAGGGCCAAGGCAGCTGCAAGGCAAGCTGTTCTGCCCATGCAGATTCCCTGTTGTATTGAGTTAGTTGCGTTTGTTAAAAAGACTTTTAAACAGACAAGTATTTTCCTAGCAATGGCAGTGCACCCTTAAGCTGCACCGAAATTCAGATCTCTTTCGACTGACCTCAGGGCATCATCTGAAGTGTGACTCAGAGCACACTGAGGCTGAAATAAGAGGAATTACTGGCTTTTCATAGGGTTGCTCATCCTAATTCTATTCTCAGACACCAGGGATTACTCATGCTCTTCAGAACATATTGTTGGCATCCTGCTATGCTGCTCATTAGGGTCTGAGAATAAAACCTGGTAGCCAGGAAGGCAGGATGCAGTAGCTGTTGGCTAGCAGAAGCAGCACACCACCAGAACAGTACAAACTGCATATACTTGACAAAACATAAGCATGCTTGCTCCATTCACCCTGCAGCACTTTCCCAGCTAAAATCCAAGCAAGCTACTTTCAGGAGCAAATTGATTTGTCTCCGAGAGTTGGAGTGGCTTATATGTTACTCCGGGGGAAAAAATCCAGCTGAATAGGAACAAACACACATACTTAAAAAAGAAAAACCATCTTTGCAGAAGACGTGAAGAGAATCGTAGAAGAAATTATTATTGGAGGGGGGAGGAGGAACAAGGAAAAACTCTACCCCACCCAAAAAAAAGAAAAAGGAAACTGGAAAACCAGTTACTTAGATTGTAGAAAAGATTCTACTTTTTTGAATTCAAAACAAAATTGTCTCCTGTGTTTAGCGATTTTAAAAGTGCTTTAACATGACTGTTTGGCTTTTCTGAAAGTCTCTAATTATTTCTGATTATGTAAATGAATTGCTGGTATTTTCAGTAAAGTGTTTCTTTCAAAACCATTATTATTGTCATTTCTAGGGTAGATCCATCTAACCAACTCTTATATTCTATCCAGCTGGTCTCCAGCCGGTCAAATGTCAATACATGGTTAGTCAACAGAAAGGAATACACATTTACATGACACAATTAATTTGCCCTGGTTTAGACATCTAAAGTGCATTGAGATGATCATACCCTAAAAGTGCTCATTGACTGAAAAGCTCCTAGACATCTAACTCTGCTACAGACAACTATATTGTACATGGAGAAAGTTAGGTGAAACAAATCCCAATATAGGCTTCTAAATCTCTTTTTGTTTTGAAGGAAATGCTGCCAATTCTCATATTTTCTGTACTCTATAAAGTTCAGCATTATATCCTGTTTTCTTGTCACCTGCCTTACAAAATACCTTGCAGTTATAAAAGGGAGCCACATTCTTCATTGTTACTTGAGCATGTTAATTTCAGTAGAGTTTGGTTTAGGTTATAATATGTCCTCTCTTTTCCTGTATTTTTTCTACACTTAAAAATCCAACTAGGTACAAATATAAACATTTTCCTTTATAAAATGTTTCCCATTTAAAGTTTTAACCCTACCTCAAAATTCAGTACTTTCATACAAGATCTTCGTTCATTATGATGGCTGGAAAATCCTTTTTTCTTTTTTCTTTTTTTCTTTTTCCCTTTTTTCCTTTTATGCTGAAACTGAAGATAAACACATATTCTCTTTACCTGGAACTTGTTCAGAAGACCATTTTAAGTCAACAGATGCTGGGAAAATCCTTTGTTATTTTTCAGTGGTGAAACAAGTTCTGTGCAACTTTTCATTCTAGTTTTCATGTGTAACTACTACCTGTTCAATTTATCCACATACTTGATTTAAACATATACTTAAAGTCCTTAGGAGTTACATGTGTTGAAGATTTTCCAAAATCAACAGCAAGTAAACATAGTCTTAAGTGGAAAGTCACATACCTCTTATGTTGTTATGCTTTTCCTATGTCTCATTCCTCTAACATTCACACTAGGAGAAAAATTCCACTGAAGCCAGTAGAAGTACAGGTGTAAAAAATGGATGCAAGGTTGAAAACAAGTTTTTTGTACCCAAAGGACAATAGCACTACTGGAAATAATCAGACTGAACTAGAGAGGCAGCAATTCGTATTTACAAGTAGGACTTTTCTCACTGTCTACACTACAGTGACCTTAGGATTGAGAAGTGCTATGCGGTGCTTAACTGAAAAGCACTATGGGATTATAAGGAGCAGTTAGAAACACATCTAAAAGAAAAGCATTTTCTACAGCTAATTAAATGCTAGGTTTTTTTCTCTTTCACCATGCCTCCTCAATTAAAATGTGTGACTTCAGGGACTCTTTCTATTTAAAGGATGTCTAGGTGATATTACAGGAGAAGGAACAGAGATAATAAATCACACAACAGCTGTTGAAATAATATTATCCAACTTGTAAAGACATTTTTCCAAATCACTTCCCACCTTCATCACTCTACCAGTATTGCACCTGTATAATGAATTACTCCTTACCTTTGCCCTCTGGGGTGGCTCCCCATGCTTATGAACCGCCTCCACTGGAGTTACAATTCCAACTGCACTATGAAGTCTCTGCAAAGGAGAACACGACTTAGCTCCAGCAAAGAGAATCTATAAAGTCTGTTGATCGCTGACTATGCAAAACCATGGCTTACATGGTGAAGCATATCTTGACCAAAGGAAGAGAAAAGGTTTGAGTTTACCACTAGTTTACCTGTATTTTAAAAAAATCAGCACAATTAGAAAGGTTACCCAGTTTTAGTAATTTGTTAAGTCTTCCTTCAGCAGCCCAGAAGGCAAAAAGGGGTATTTATGTCACTTTTCTTCTGAACAGCAAGTTAACAACTTCTTACAGAGCAACAGCAGCAATTACAGCACATTTTCTTGATCCATTCTGGTACGGTTTCAGATCTGGTTTATGAAACATGAGCCATAATTCTATCAAAGCTTATCTCTTCGTGGAGATGGGCTAGGATAACGTAGCTGTATTGACTCTACAATATATATCAAAGGCTAATGAGGAATGAATACCATTAAGCTGTCTGTCTGACCTTGCACAGGAAGAATAATGGCCATTTGCTATATATGATTCATTGTATTAAAAAAAAAAAAAAAAAATCAGCAATGCCTTATGGAGGCTCCATGCTGCCTCATTACCCGTAGTCAATATTTAAGTAAAACCAATCGAGAATGCATATAGATAGTTTGGAGTGCAGAAGTTTACAACTTTGATGACTCTCAAACCTGCATTAATCCCCTTTTCACTGGTCTCAAAATCAAATAATGTTGCAAATGCATCCTGAAAGACATTGGTTTTGCCCCCCAAAATATATAGCTAACCTCAAGAAGAAAGTTTTCTGTCAATGCAACTGCAAACTATCCTTTCTAATGACACAAAACAGACTTCAAGTCACTTTATAAATAACAACTACTGGTATAGTGTCCATTTGAGTGAGAGAACTTCAAACTCAGACTATTGAAAAGCAAACGGATCTACTTCTACTGCCAGAGTGCTACGCTTTCAGTAAATCATGCCACACAATTGAGCCAGCATTTGGCATAACCAGGGAGAGTCAGATTTTCTTAGAGGAGATCAACTGCTGGAGGACCGAGAGATTGCTGTGTTGTCCGGAGATCCATTCATGGATGTTTGCGTCTCTGTATGGTGCTAGCTGTTCATTCTCACCAAGACTGGAGATTTCAATTACCTTTGTGCGTGTCATTTACCAAATCAACTTTCTGTGTGGCTGTAACTGAGTGTGGTAGGTTAATCTTGGCCAGCTGCCAGACCCCCACCCAGCTGCTCTGTTATTTCCCCTCCTCAATAGGACAGGGGGTAGAAAATAAGATGGAAAAGCTCAGCTCATGAGTTAAGGACAGGGAGATCAGTTACCAATTAGTGTAACACGAAAACCAGACTAAGGCAAAACTTGACTAAGATTAATTTAATTTACTGCCAATTAGAAATAGAGTAGTATCGTGAGAAACAAAGATAGAACTAAAAAGAAAAAAAAAACAAAACAACAACAAAAAACCTAACCCCACCTTCCCTCCAAACCCCATTCTTCCCACGCTCAACCTCACTCTTTCACTCCTGACTCTTCCACCTCCTCCTCTGCCGAGGGCACAGAGGAACTGGGGCTGTGGTTGGGCCGTAACAGCTCCTCTCTGCCTTTTCTTCCTGCTC
>NW_009614861.1:8915-20270 GCF_000690535.1 Cariama cristata
CCTGCTCCAGTGTGGGGTCCTCGATGGACTGCAGTGTGGATATCTGCTCTGACATGGTCTGCTCTGAGGTGGTCATCCATGGGCTGCTGGGGGACAGCCTGCTTCACCATGGGCTTCTCTATGGGCTGCAGGGGAATGTCTGCTTCGGTGCTCGGAGCACCTCCTCCCTCTCCTTCTTCACTGTCCTGGGGGTCTGCAGAACTGTTTCTTTCACATTTTTGTCCTCATTCCTCTCTCTCAGAACTGCTACACAGCATGTTTTACCTGTTCTTAAATACATTTCCACAGAAGTGCCACCAGCTTCACTGATGGGCTCAGCTTTGGACAGCAGTGGTTCTGTTTTGGAGCCAGCCGTGTCTGGCATGGGGGCAGCCCCTGGTCTCTTCTCACAGAGGCCACCCCTGCAGCCCTCCTGTTACTGAAACCTGGACACATAAGTCCAATGCACTGAGGAAGTAGATATGATCATCCTTTGGGTGTTTGCACTATAAACCTTTCCTCTCCCCCTTTCTGACATTACCACCAGTTTGTTTGTGAAGTAAAAAATTAAACAGACGTAGTTCAAACCACAGCCTGCTAGCCCACCATGTATCTGATGGAATTAAGGGGAAAAAAAAAAAACCAACCAACCCAAACCATCTGTGATTCATTCTATGGAGAATGTAAACCATGGCCAGAAAGCACTTTAGGGAAGTGGATTTCACAGGGTGTGCACAGCTTTGGATATACATTAACACAACTTCTACTGAAATGAGATTTGAGGCTTTACAGAACCAAACCAGTAGCAAACTGTGCCACTGGCACAAATCCCACATGAGTCTGGGGAATGACACCATCCCTTCCTCCAGAAGGGCTCAGCAACAGCAACCAGTGCTTCTGGTCTTCTTCACACTAGCTGCTTCCTTGCAGAGCTCTTCCCTTTGAAGGCCAACCACAGGTTTCTTCTAGCATCAAAAGCAGAGAGTCCTCTTTAAGGCATACGAGGCATTATGATAAAAACACATTCACAGGTACGGGCAGCCACCGCTGTACTTCTGAGGGCAGCTGACCTCGTGGGCTTTGGTCCTCAGTGGGGAGGGAATATACTGTAGCATGCTCGGAGATTGCCTTTCCTCTTCTGGTAGCACACAAGAGTAGAGCGACAAGTGAAGGCTTGTGACGGCACTTCTCTTTACTGCACTTTCAGGGACAGTTAGAGAAGCTCCCTTAGAAGAGGGTCTCCTCTCCATTCCATAGGGGAGATTTCCCTAAAATACCTGAAACTGTATTGCTTTGGTTTGATGTTACACTGGGGAGTTTCAGACTTGCCAGAAGGTAGAGGGCTGAGGGAAGAAAGGAAAAACAGGCCATTTCTTTAATAACTAAGTCCAGTAGCAGCCCCTGCCTTTAGCTTAACCTTTGCAGTTGTGTTTTTCATTACTTTATTTATGAATTTATTTTAATTTTTATAACTACCTCTGTCACAATGCTAGCAGCAGGTGCCAAATCCATGTGTACTAAAGCAAATATCAAGTAGCTTTGCATTTAGGGCAGGAAAAAAAAAATTAAATTCTCTCTCGAGGGACCCAATCATCCTGCCAGTTTAAGTTGCAACACACACCTGATGAAATGATTGTGCCTCAAATTAAGCCTTCTGATTTGTGTATAAAACTGGGTCACAAAGCTTATTTCTTCTCCCCCTCACCCCTCTTTGCTGCTCCTAGACATGTTAGTGTACTATATTACACAGAGCAAAAAATATACCGAAGGGCAGAGCTTTGTATGTGGCTCTTCAGGATATCTATGCTGTATGTTAAAAGTACAGCTTGCAGCCAACATGAAATGTGAATCAAAACTAAGTGTATTTTACAGAGGTGCTCTTTGAATCCGTTATTGTTATGCTGCTCACTAACCCTAACACTATCAACGCGTTAATCTTACCTCCTTTTCTTTTTCCCCCCATTTGTCTCACCAGCATCACAAAAATCTTGATTTTTTTTTTCAAGTGTTTCTCAGTCCCTTGAGTTATGCAGGTAGTTTCCAAACTGGAGTTTGTAAGCTAATTTAATCATTGTTATTCGCTGCAAAATGTCCATTACAATATGCAGTAGTCGCAGAAGATTTCCGTTTTCTTCTTCTCCAAGTCCAGGTAAAAAAAAAAAAAAAAATTTAAAAAATAGATCTAAAGTAATCTGTAATTATTTAGAAGACTTATCATTATACTGTAAACTGGGAGATAAAACATTTGTCACACATACTGACAAAGCCTCCCAGCCAAAGTCTCTTATCACTCAAACATCCAAACAAACAACTCATGGTTTTATCCCCCCAACAGATGTTCCAGCTGCTCAGGTTAGTGGAATACCCACTTCCATCTCTGCCCAACAGCACCAGACTCAAGCTCTTGAAAGTCACCATCTGACACCAGGAACAAAAGGTCAAACCATAGTCTAGACAGAAGCTGTAAACTGGGATGCTCAAAAGCCATCAGTCTGACAGACTGAAAGAGGAGGCTAGCAGGATTTTTGCAACAGATTATGTGCGAAATAGGCATCTTATCAAACACACCTCCCTACTGTTAACTTAACAAACAATAAACACAGGTCAGTCAGATTTTTGGCCCACACTACAGTCTATATAATTTCATAGTTGTTTATGCATCTTAGTTTATCCCAAAAATAGCACAGTTTTCTATCTGTCTTTCTCAGGAAGGTACTCAGTCACCTTATGTTAGGAAACCAGATCCAAAAGCGTGAGTCAAACACACTATAGATATACCTTGATAGAGACAGGATCAACTCAACTGAAGTTACTGGAAGAGTTCCAGAGATTCATTTAATCCTGGGATTAAATTCAGTTTCCTGTCTGGAAACACCAAATTGAAAAGCCATGGCAAAACAGAGAATTAAACTATACAACTATTGCATTTCCATTCTTTTTCTATCCAAACCCATCACAACACTGCTAGCATCATCCCAACATCAAGTAGCACAGGCACCCATCAGATCTCTAACACTTTTTATTTGACCTCCTCAGGGCCCAGATTTCACCCCACCTGTTTTATAGCTTGTAAGTAGAATAGCAATCTGAAGATGATGAATGAAAAATGCAGCAAAACACTCAGGATTTCCACTCAGCCCGTGCCTCATCATGTTTCCACTTGCTAAACTCTGCTGTGGTGTCACAGAGCAGAGTTGAACACCTTCGGCATTTTGCTACACAGCTCTAATGTGCATGCAGCTTCTATGCCCCCCACCTACTTTGATTTCTCCTGCTTTTGGCAATTAACACCAGGAGATTAACAGTTGGCTCCAGGACAATTGACTCTGGAGGCAATTAGCCTCTTACAGGCACCTCACTAGTTGCCAATTTCATAGAGGTGAGAGGTGCAGGGGCTAGTAATGAAATGCATCAGGAAGAAATAACTGAGCTGTCAGTTAGTCTTGGGTCTCATCCATAATTCTGCTTAAGAACAAATGCCGTAATTCTACAGCCCATGTGAATCACAGAAGACTAAGTGAAGTCACCTTAGAAGGACTGCTTTGCTTTGCCACAAATAAGGGATTCATTGGATGCTCCTGTTATGGTAACATCCATTTAAAATTTTCCCTGTTTTATACAAATTAGGTGGTAGTGAAGTGAAATGACAAGGACATGGCTGTGCCAATCTGAAGTGATGCCATTCCTGTCTAACTCCTAAAACGCTGCATAGACACTTCTGTCTTGCCAGTCTCGTGTTGTGTATAAAAACAGATGTGTTCGCAGATGAGTGCTGTTTGCAATGCTGTGGTCAGTTTGTAACCCAATCCAAAAATACATGAGCTGTTTCAGAAGCAGTTGGTCTACTTGAGCCATTTAAATAGCAACACAAAAATGTAAGATTTTTTTTTCTTTTACTATTTGTAGCACACTATGAGCTCAGTTCAGCAATCCTTAACTATTTGAAACCTAATTTATGTTGGGAAGAGTTGTGTGGGCATACATCCTTTGAGAATAAAGACGATGGCTTCCAGGTTTTTATCGTTCAAAGAGCAAAGAAATACATTCCATTCAGCAAATCCTCGTGTTGGAAAACCAGGTGATGTACAAGTAACACAGTGCTACCACAGCTGTATACCAGGAGCTTCTGGGGAGTAGATCTGTGAAAGCATTTAGGCATTTTACCCCGCAGAGGGATCCTCTTGCTCCCAGGAGACAGAGATGCTCACGACTGCCAAGGAATAAGAGGGCTGAGCCATCCTCAGAGGGTGCTGCAAGGGAGGCTGCATCTTACATCTTGTCCCTTTCCATGACTTCATTTTGCAGCTATGTCCACCTGGGAGCCTGCAGTTTAGTATATTATCCAATAATAATGTAGGTATTAACAACCCCTGCAGCTGGGACTGGAGTTCAGGACACCTGTCAGCTCTAAACACCAGGGTTGGAAGTCTCAGCCCTTCATCAGTTTGTCCATGAGGACAGGCAGTGGGAGACAGTGTCATAAACCTTATTAAAGTCAAAATAAACAGCATCCACTGTTCTCTGTTTGTCCACCGTACCAGTCATCTCATCATAGAAGGCTACCAGGTTGGTTAAGCATGTTTACTCCTTCATAAATCCACGCTGACTACTCCCAATCACCTTCTTATCCTTCATATGTTTGCAAATGGTTTCCAGGATTAGCGCCCCATTATTGTCCCAGGTATCGAGGTAAGCCTGACCAGTCTGTAGTTCTCCAGATCCTCTTTCTTGCCCTGCTTGCAGATAGTGATGTTTGCTTTCTTCCAGTCTCCAGGAACCCCTGCTGATCAGTACGACCTTTCAAAGATAATCGAGAGTGGCTTTGGAGCGACATCAGCCAGCTCCCTCACCACTCATGTGTGTATCCCATGAGGTCCCAGGGACTTACGCATGTCCAGTTTGTGTACACGTTCCTTAACCTGATCCTGCTCTACCGAGGGTAAGTCTTGTTGCTCCAGCCTCTGCCTCTGGTCTCAGGGGCCTGGGACTCCTGAAAGCAACTCCTACCAGTAGAAACCAAGGCAAAGGCATTGAGTACATACCTCAGCCTTTTCCACGTCCTTTGTCCCATTCAGCAGCAGGCCCACATTTTGCCTACTCTTCCTTTTACTACAGAGGTACTAGTAGAATCCCTTCCTGTTGCCCTTCATAGTCCTCACCAGATTCAAATCCAGGTGGGCTTTGGCACACTCAGTCAGTGTCTCTACATTCCTCCTGGGTCACTTGTCCCTGTTCCCACCTCTTCTATT
The DNA here is from genome assembly GCF_000690535.1 of Cariama cristata. NCBI lineage: Eukaryota > Metazoa > Chordata > Aves > Cariamiformes > Cariamidae > Cariama > Cariama cristata. The sequence continues at coordinate 14,144 of NW_009614861.1, forward strand.
CTTCCTTTTTATATTTAGGTCTTGTCTGGAGCTCCCCGTTCATCCATGCAGGCCTCCACCTTTGCTGGACTTCATGTGTGGTACAGATGTGGGCACCGACAGTCAGGAAGGACTCCATGAGCAGGGTGGGTTCCTTTTGCTGAGCTCAGAGAACATCTCCCACGTCTGCACTTCCAGATATATATATTTAGACACCTCTCTGCACAGCATCCTGGACATACTGATGAACAAAATGGGGGAGAAAGGTCACCCCAGACTGAATGAAGAGCAAGGTAATACAGTCTGCCAGAGAGATTCCTTTGAGCAGGACCAAACGGTTTAAAGCTGAAATATTTTTTTAAAAAGCAGTAGCAATTCTGCTTTTCCTGCTAGCTGCAACACAAGGGACAGCAGGATGATCCAGCTGGAGGACCTCCCCTGTGCAGCAAGAAAAGGTGCAGAATTTAAACAGTTGGAACATTTTGAACACACATTGCAGAAGAGGATGCACAGTTAAGGCTGCACCCATTTGTCCTATGCTGGAGTCTGTATCCTGGAGGCCATTGTCTGCTATTTTACTTTCTCTCTCCCATTCTAAAAATGTCTCTTAGCTAGTATAATCCTCCTTCAAAAGATTTTTTCCTGTTAGCAAATTAAAACTAGCACTCTAGAGGCCAAGAAAAAGCAGTCTCTTAGTGCAGGTGGGCTTTTTAAAAGGTGCTGAGCATTTTATTTGAGAATTGGAGAGGAAGAAACAGTCACATAAAAATTAAATTACACCTATTTGATACCAGTCATCATTTTATTGCACATAAAACCTGAAAAGCAAAACATTTAAACTCTTCTATATTTTCAAGTATCTTGTAAAATATTGTATTTAGCATAAAATACATTCTCAACCAAAATATTGATCTACCAGTTACCCTAGACAGAAGGCAAATAAGTGTCAGTTTAATGGTGTCTGGCATTTCAGTTGAAAACCTTTCAGTTACAAAGAGAAGCAAGTGAATTCAGAATACCCATATGCACGCTGAGCTGGATCTTCTCCAGGCCACAAGCAAGGGGTGTACCTGGCTCTGATACCTGATCTGCACAGAGGGCAAGGAATGAAACCACCCTGCCAGTGTCCTCGGATGAAACTGGTTTGCCTGCATCACTCAGGGAATATAGATGCTCTTCATAGCTTGATTTCTCATTGTGGTATTGCCTGTGAAGTGGACAGTGGGGAGCACAGCATAAGGTGGGGTTGCACACAGGTATAACTTGGGGGGAGGAAAAGGACTGTGTGGCTGTTGCTGCAAATCATCTTGTTAAGCACTTGCTAAGGTTTTCATCCACATAAAAAAGCCAGCCATTACCACTGTTTAATCTCTATCAAAATTCATCCCCTCAACTAAGGTGTTTTGGAGGCCTTCTCCACTTATGACAGGTAGTTCACCTAGGAACATATCGACGATTCAAACTCCTCAGTGACCAGTACTAAACAGCCTAGAAGGTCAGAATTTCAAGGCAAGACACAGAGCTGGAAGGAAGCATAGTAGCATAGAGAATAGCAAACATTCCCCTGAAAAGTATATAGACTCATAACCCAGCTGTGTCTGGAGGGAGGATCCACACAGACCTGAGAGGAACTCAGAGCAAAAAGTCCACTGAGAACCTGTATTCCTACAGAAACAGATACAGGTACCCATTACCTGATAGAAGGCATAGTATACCACACTAATTCCAACTGATCCAAGCTGCCTCCCTCTGTAGAAGACCATCTAGAAGAGGATGGGTATGTCCTTTTCTGGCATGCAGAGCTCCAAGGCAAGAGTGCTACAAAAGATTGACAGCTACGCTTCAATGTGTGATGGTATTCTAGCACGTCTGTGACACACAGTTTCAGAACAGGAGCAAAAAAGCAGTGACTGAGAAACAGAAAAAAATATTATCATTTGGATAGTTTCAAAGCTTTACAATCCAACTGAAAGTAAAAACCTTTCTACAGAGTGGTCAGTGTGTGTGAATGGAGCAGGATGCTTCTCGTAGTAAGAAAATGTAGGTGTGCATTTTTATACCCATGAATCAGTATAATGCCTGACTGCCTCACAATAAAAGTCGTACCAGAAGCTTAAGGGGATGGGGCAGGGAAAAGCCTTTGAATTTGACCCCAGTCAGAAGAGGATTAGAACTTTAAGGCCACATACGTGGCCAAAAGCACAATACTCCTGCATACAGCACCAGTAAAACAAATAGAAGAGCTTTGAAGAGCTATTGCTGCCAGTGGAGACCAACTTCGGTCTTGTGACAAGCATATTAACCTTTTGAAGCTCTGATCCAGATGTCTCATCAGTTCTGTGATAATTCTCTCTCTCACCGTCAGCGTGCACATTACAGTTATGCTATTCCATTTGCCAGCCAGGTCAGAGGGTGCCGCCGCTCCGAGCTCGTTTATGGTTTGTTTTCACACAGCCCTCCTCCAGGTTTTCAGTCTTAAGAAAGCTCAGGTCCTGTAAAGAGGCCAGATTTTTTCAAAAATGCTTAAGCTCCCAGAGTCTCTTCTTGTTCTCAATGGGAGATGAATCCATTAGAAAATACCAAATCTCCATTTAGAGTGTGCAGCTCTGTTGGAAATCTGATCCTTAGCATTTTGGATAGCATTATGTACCCAACATGCTATGTCCGTTGCAATTTGTTTTGCAGCTGAAAAGAAGTCCAATAATATACAACTGCATTCTTGATGAGTGGTCTGAAACTGGACAAAGCACATTCCCCTTCATCAGCTAAAAGAATGCAAACCAGCTACCTCTCAAGAGTACAGTTGTATTAGTGCCTGCTTAACCTTCATATTTAGATAAGAAATCTTAGATATTTTGTGGTTGTTAGTACAATAACACCTGCACAATCTCTTGATTTTATCTACCCCCATGTCACCCCTATGGGGTAGTGTTATCACCTCCATCTTGCCGATAAGGAGTTGAGACAGGGAGATGGATTAAGTTAAGTCACACAAGATGCATAGAAAGTCTGCACTAAAACTGACAGCTAACCCAGGATTCTGCTCAGCACTTGCCAACGGATGTGGACTCTACACAGAGGAACTACAAAATGCTGAAACTATGAATTTATATTCCAGAATTAAAAAAACAACAGATTGACCTCATTTGATTATTTTAAGGAATATAGTGATAGCTAGTGCCAAGAATGACTACTGCATTCTAGAGAGAGTCCTAATACCAGATATAAGTACAGAAACCAGCAGGCAGATGCAGAACTGCAATACGGGTCTCTAAGAAACCAGCAACAACCTTTAGTTTAATACCACAAAGCTGCTGTATTTCTTTATGCAGCTTATCAGTAGGAAAATCCATTGGAAAAATAGTTCTGTAGAGTTGTTAAGGGGTTTTTTTTGTTGTTGTTTATCCTTAATGCCTTTTAGATGCTAGTCCTATGAACCCTTACAGCCCAACAAGCAAAGCTGCTCACAAGTATTTCTCAAAGATTCTTCTTCCATGTAAAATACTTACAGAATTGGATTCTTCAAGACTAGAAACTATCATTTGTGAGCTGGGTAATAGTAATGGATTTTTTTTTTCTCTTGTGTGAATGAAGCAAGCTGATACTAGGAGGACATTAATAAACATTACTGTCTTCTCCAGAAAGCCTTTCAGACTTAACTTATCTAAGTGTTCACCCCCTTTCAAAACTTTCTACACCCACCCTCCCTTATCCATCCCTCTGGAACCAGAACCTACCATGCTCTCAGGACATAGCTGTTATCATTGCGACGGGGCTTCTGGATCTACCAGAGGTGCTGTCCTTCAAGAGTCTTTGCAGCTGAGGCCTGACCCTGGAAATACTTTTGCACACATGAAATCACTCAAAAGCATTTGCCCGTTCCGCTCTCATGGCTCTGTTTCAAAGAGCATTTCCTTCCTCCTCCTTCATGCGCGGGGAAGATACCACACACCGTTGTGAGTGGGACTGTAGCCCTCCAGGGCTGCAGTTTGCTCACAGCAGATTACTTGTCTACAAAGCATTTTCTCACCTGGGTTACCTCTTTAAAGGGAATTTCTCCAGCCTAGGTTTGTAATGTTTCTGTAGAACATTCACTACACTGCTATTCACCAGCATGAAATCCATGCTCCACATGAGTTCATCAGCTATAGCACAGCAACTTCCTAGACATCCCGCTATGCCCAAGGTCCAATTCCTAAATCCAATTTTCTCCACTTTAAGGCTGGCTGTCACAGTTTCCATTTAGGACTAATTCAGTAGCTCGGTTTTAGAATCTGTTACTCCCAGCAATTTTAACAAGACTGGTCTAATAAAGGCCATTTTTCAAAGGTAAGTTGGTGCAATTCTTTGTTTATATGACTCGCAGGCAAATTATTTATGTTCAGTACACGCTAAGAGGCTCTCCGATTCTGGACTAGCACTATCCTTCACACAGAGTCATATGTTACCATCACACTCTCCAGGTACTGTCTTTTCTTCCCTACAGAGGTAGCATTAGTAGGCTAATATTGCTAGTACTGTCATCAGCAGGTTTTTATTCTGCTTCTACCTCTCCTACTAAGATGCTATGTAAGGCAAGTGCTTCACTTTCTGTGCCTCAGCTCCTTTACCTCCAAAGTGCAAGTAACATGGGTAATTGCCATACGGGGCCACCCATGCTTCAGGAAAGAGCTGAGACTTCTGGGCTAAACAGAAGTGGGAGAGCAAGCCAGAATACAGCATGTAAATGTTTCCGTCCCAATGAACTTGTTTGTGTTAACCTTAGCTATTTGTGCTACAGCAGCAGTCACCTGCCTCCTTGTACTGTTCCACTATCACCCACAATCAGTAACAGATTAAAAGCTCTTTATGATCTGTCTCATCTGCTCTCCAAGTGATGCCGAACAGAACATGTTTCTTGGCTGTTTTCTGCACACTTTGCTTTTCCAATCAATGTTTGTCATTGCTAATTACCCATGGGGTCATTACAGATCTCTAATCACTGAAAAAGGCCACCACAGTATCTTGTACTGGATACATCTTGAGTGAAAAGACAGCACCTCTTCCAGCGGGTTCACAATCTGCAGGTGACCATGGGTCAATATGTGGATGCACAGAGCTCCAAGTAAGAGTAAAAGACGACAATTAGGTAAGTGGCTCTTCTCTCCACCTCTTCCAGGTATCATGTGTGACTGGTTAATCCCCTTTCTTCTCCTGAATATCAGCCACAGACTGATGCATACAACACTCCAGACAGTTTTAGTCCTGGCTTCCTCATAAGGGACCATCTCAGCATGTTGCTGACATCAACTCAGCCTGCTTAGCTCAGGGCAGACAGGCGGTGGCAGCTCCAGGACCAGCAGCTGCTGCAGCCATCACATCACCTAGGATTAAAGCAGACCAGGACAAAAGGGACTGCCTTTCTCTCCCGCCAGAGAGGAAAGGAGAGCTGCCGGGCAGCAATACCCATGCAGCCTGAGGGGATGCTATGTTAGATCTAGATGAGGTAAGGAGAGCTCATTTAACTCCTGGTGACCAAATGAGTAGCTTCCATCTTCTACCCCCAGGCAGACAGACGTTTACAAATTGGGGGTGGGGAGTTCTGAGTGCTGCCTCTGGGTCTTAGGGATAAATCAGTGCTGAACTTCAGCTGCAAAATCCGGTTTACTAAAGAGATCCTCACAAAGGAAGGAGAGCTTGGTGTTTCTATACCCTTAAGGCACTTGGGATTTTTGTAGGCTACCAGGGCCAGTCCTACATATAATGAAAAACATAATGAAAAACAGAGACCCTTAGGGTGAAAGAACATAAAATAAGGACTCAGGCCTGAAAATTAACTTCTTTTTGCCCTCTTGCCTACACAGAGCCTCATCCGCGGGGACAGGGACAGGAATTCCCCTACACTGAGCTGCTCCCAGAAGGGCAGCCCAGGATCACAGCTAACTGGGCGGCCTTTTGCTAAACCGCAATTCCCTCCTGCTTTCCTCCTGCACAGCAGGATCGGATCAAGGCCCGGAGAAAACTGAACTTTGCAGCCCTGAGAAGAGCGGGAAATGAGTCAAACCCAAGTTGCTCCTGCTGCAGAGCCCCAGAGGGGACAGCAGGGTTTCCTGCCCCCGGAGGTGCCGAGGGGCACAGGGGAGGTGGCACAGGGCCTGCAGGGAGGGGG
>NW_009614862.1:0-259 GCF_000690535.1 Cariama cristata
AAGCAGAAGGAGATAAAGTGCCCTTATCATTGCACCCCAACCTCTGCGCACGGCAGGTGCTACCGATGTTGGCATTTAAAACATCTTCCTCCCCTTTTCTCGCTCTGGCAGACCTCCTTCCACGTCGCCTCGCACACGTTTTCCAATACTCTGGCACAGTGTGGCATGTACAGAAATAACGGGCCCAACACCTCCCTGGAGAAGAGCCACGTCACCGGCCCAGACAACTTCATCACCACCCCTGACCACCTCACATTCC
>NW_009614862.1:314-13558 GCF_000690535.1 Cariama cristata
CGACAGCGTGATGCCACTTCAGTTTACTGCTGGCTGCCTAGATAAAAATTGAAATAATTCATGTGGCACACTAATCAGCAGCAGATTAACAGACGCGCTTCACACTATGAACCACCTAAGTCAGGATTTAATGAGAATTTTTTGTCCTGAACACAGGAAAAAAAAATAAAAATCTTTCAGCTTGGTAATGTGAGACTTGCTATTACAATGGGATGAACAGCTACAAAATTAGCAGGTTAAAGGTAGCAGTACATTTCTAAAAATAAGCCCCGCAACCCAAACTGTTGCATGTATTTTTTCTTTTTTTAAGAAGACTCCTACCTAGTTGAGGTCACAAATTTAGCTTTAGGGGAAAAGCAGTTTAAATCTCTGTTATCAAAACCAAGTTCAGTAATTTGTTGGGAAAAACACATACAGCCACTTTGGTACTAGATGAAAACCACTAATTTACAGAATTAGTGTTATTAGAAATAATATCTTAATTTATAAAGATTTAATGTGATTAAATGTCAGTTTAATCGCTCATATGAACCATTTTACTGAATTTATAGGCAGTATATAATTATAAATACTAGAACAGTATACGTTACATATATATGTATTCCTTTAACATTTTCTCTGTCACTAACGACCCTTTAAACTCTTGGCTCATGTACCACATATCATTAAAAACTGAGATTTTTAAACTGTTTCTGTACTATTTAATGAATAACCAAGCTGCATGTTTTCCAGAACTATTCATTAAGCCTTTGGATTTCTTGTAGAAAGCACGTTCATCTTTCTTACCTCTCAAAACTACAATGTTTTAAGAAATTATTCAAATAAAGACAACTAATAAAAAAGAAAACGTTTTCTTAAGTTTTATTAACAACTGTAGTTACACAGCCAGTGAAACTGCATCATTTAGACAGTAACTGCACTAAAAGGAACACCTTAGCACATTTGGCTTAAAAATTTGTCTTGAAGAGAAACTAGTCTGCCTGCTTATGGATGAGAAATGGTCCTTACAGGTAGAACAGAGTGATAGCATATATTAAAAATGAGCATAATACTGTTCTAGCTGTTTGCCAGAAAAATAAGAATAAAAACCCAAGTGTAATAGTATGTCCGGCTACCACTGCAAATGATAATTCTTCACATGTTAGAAATACTCCCTGTGTCATTTTTATATAATCTTATAAACTGCACGCAAAGCATAACGATGATATATTTAAACGTACTTGCAAGGTAGAGCTATTGTGTTTAGTTAATAATGTTACTAAGCCAAAACCTGAAATCCAAAACTGAACGGTGTGTCAGGCCTGCGCTTGTGCTTTTTTTGAACACTCCAACCCCAGTGTAGCTACAAGCTCCTGGCCCCACCAGCCAGATTTCAACCACACCTACCAAACAATTCCCGTTTTCACTGCCATGCACTTGGTTATCTCAAACAGAAGAACAGCTGGCTAAATTCACCTTTGCTGAAAACACACCAATACATTGGAACAAGGAAATATACTAAGCAGAAATGGGCCTGAAAAGTTAACTTTTAAAATATTTAACATACAAAAATAAATAAGCAACCCTCTATCATTCACCGCTATTGTCCTATTAGACTATAGGCAATACCTTGGGCTTCTCATAACTTCCCCTTCTTCTCCTGAAATGAAAAATAACATAAAGTGCTGAATTAATACAAACAATTCTGACAATTCTACATATATTATTATCCACAGATTCTTCTGCAGGTGGAATAATTTAGGGATAAGATGGCCTCCTAAAAATATAAATTTAGTGGCTTTTGTCACATATTTTCCACCTGTTTCCATACTTCATCTAAAAACACCCACCTCTTTTCTTCCTTGCCTTAATTTCTTCCCTCTTTGTTTTAATCTTGAACTGAAACCAGTTCCTTTGAACAGTGAACAGTTTTGCAAGCCGTGTGCCTTACGTCACCCTCATACAGACTGTATCCTGCCATACGTCGGAGTAAGGCTAGCCAGTTCAATTCCCTTTGTGGAGAAGGGAGCAACACACAAGCTTCAGCTGCAGCCAGCCCCGACATTGATTTGCTCAAGCCTTACCATACTTAGGTCAAAGACATGTTCTCCTTGTGTTTACTTTCCTACATTTCCCTATTTTAGTAGGCTTAAGAAATAGTGACCTGTTTGTTCAGATGTTAGAGACCCAATACACTTTTTTAAAGAAATACATTTACAAATTCAAAATATCATCCTAAAGACGACACATTTTACCACAGAGAACCTACCTGAAACAGCCTCTTTCTACTCTGCATTTTGAAAGCAAGATTTTCATGTTTGCAGACAAAATTATGTGAGGCTGTATTATTGAACCAAGACAAAATGCAGTTCTTAAAGGTTTGAAAAATTAAAAAGCATATATATTGATACAAGAAATGGTGGCAGAGATGGTGTGTTCCTTCCTTGTATAAAAAGCAGCTACACATCAAAACACATGTTCCTAAAATAGCAGGAAAGAACTGTTTATAAAAAATTAAGGTAGTCCTTGTGGTCCCCTGAGGACCCTTGAAGATTGCCCTTCCTGAAGTACAGAAAAATAGTCACTGTGATAAAAATAAAACAATATACCTATTTTCAAAGTCCTGAGTGAGCACAGATTTATCTGAGAACTCTGGTATTGCAGTCAGGATGCTGTAACTCACCAGTAGCCATAATAAAATATACTGAGTAGTTTAATAACTTAACTTCCAAATTAGAAAGTTTTGTGTTCTGACTGGAAAAAAAAAATCATTGCGCATTTTTTAAAAACAGAAACAAGTACTCATTTAAAAAACAAAAACCCAAAACTTCTTTACATGCTTGAGTAGATCTGAGTTCATGGTTCCATGCGTGAATCAACCACAATAGATACAGGATCAAATGAATACCCCAGGAGGGTTGAAAGAATGGAAAAAGGAGCTTGTTCTGGGCACTCACCAGAGCTATCACTGGAGCGTGGAAAAGGGCCAGGAGGGGTGTGTAGTCTGTGCCTGCTCTACGGTTGGCTGCCTGTTATGATCAGTATCAACAGGAATAAGAAAATGCTTTTGGTACTGCATCTACCAAGATTCAACCTCAAGAGATTTGTATGGCAAGTCCCAAACTTGGTACCACGCGTGGCACTCTTGCTCGTGAATTTATTCTCACTCAATGTAATCTTTCTACTCCTCAGCTGTTCAACCTTTAATCTGTAATGTATAAGAGTGATTTCTTACTGCTCCAAGACACCAGACTTCCCTTTTTTGAATGCGTAATGAGAACTATACCCAGAATGACAATACTGCCAGCGGAGTCACGGCACTCTTTGTATGGCTGTGGCACCAATTCCGGAGATGTTCACTGATACACTATTTAGTGACATCCCCTGTGGGTGCTTGCTCCTCCTTGGCAAGTCGGCAATTCTCATGGGACAAACTCTGGAAAAATCACTTGCCAAGCCTAATTATGACTGGGAGGACTTGGAGGTAGAAGGGAATACCCATTGAATACTGGTAGAGAAACACCAAGGGTGACAGGCTGGTTTGCATATCACTGCATAAACTGCATAACACTGAGTGCTTTCCAACTCAATCACAGATCTCACCTGCTAAACTCTGTCTCAAAAAGCAGGAACGCCTTCTGCTACTAATGGAGAGAGGCAAGCACAAGGAAAGACTCCACTTCTTGTCCACAAACGCCAGGAAAGAAAACTGCTGTTAGGGTTTTGCTAAAACGACAAGCACCATTCTCACCTCCCAGAACAGCCACAACTTTTTTTTGCCTATGTACTTTGTAGATTCTCCTTTTTCATTTTTTGTTCTTAAGAACACCACTCCTTTAAACAGTCACATCTTTAAAGACCTGGGTTCTGTTTCACAGTCAAAAGGAAACGACACGCTACTGTCACATAGGACATTACAGTCTCAGACAGTGGGTGGCTGAAGACAATAGGAGGCAAGAAGCAAGAGCAGCAGCTGAATCAAGATCCTGTTCCCTGGTTCAGCTAACAGAAATGCTGTGATCATCTGCAAGGGTGACGTCCTTCACTCACAAACGCTACTGGCACAAGTTAATTACATCTTCAGACTACAGGCAGGAAGGGGAAAAAAGAAAACACAAAAATACTACTCACTAAAGACAATGACACAAACCATAGGAGCACTCTGGTTTCATGGTCCATGGTCAGAACCCCATTTATTAAACATTATAAACTTATCAATGTACACCATTTCCTATATACAAATCAAGTTTATAAATTTAAAAAAGTGCTGTTTGAAATTAGGTTTTATTTAAAGCACAAGGTAATTGGAATTGCATCTTAATTGAAAGTGAATCAGTTCACGAGTAGTATTGAGAACACAGACACATCAACAGGGGCACAAGACACCTTAAGTCTTAATGTTGATTTTACTGAAAACTTTGAGGAGAAACATTCAGCTTATTTTATACAAACAGTACACAGTGCTTCCATCACCTCTATTAAAATTAAGTATACAGTTTAATCCTTTTAAAGCAAGGTACTCTGAAAACTTCTATTTTAAAATACCAGCCTATTTACCTATTCCAAACAAAAGGCCCAAATCCTGCAACTGAATCAAGGCAGACAAAAATACGTCTGTGTAGACTGACTGCAGGCACGTGAGCTAAGTAAAAAACACTTTTCCAAGGTATCCTACCACAAAAATGAGATGATCTAGCATACCGATCTTTTAAACAAACCAACCAACCAACCCAAGGACTACAAAAAGGTGGCCGGACAGTAAGAAATGTCAAATGACCACTATAAACATGTTTAAAACGTAACTGCACAACAGTATAAACACACAAAGGCTGTTGTTTATTTCTCTACATGCCACAGTTACTTGTTCTACTCTACACTATGCTGTAGTTTGCCAATATTCTGCAAATATGATCACACCAGGGATACCACGCGATACTGGATCCGCTCTTGACTGCTTTTTGCTCCATTCTGCAACATTAAGGCCAGCCTCCAGGAAGACTGCTGAAGTGACTGAGAAACAAACAGATACCAAGTGGTAGTTTGGCTGACAGAAGTTCTGTAGAAGACTAGATAAAGAGAATATCAGATCAATTCACAAGGACAAGAGGTAAGAACAAACTACTCAAAGGACTTCACTACACACAAATGAAAAGGAAAGAACCAGCCAACAGCTTAAATTCACACTTTTTGGATTTTTCAGTGAAACCAGTGTGGGGGCACTTTTTTTGCGATATGAATGTGCTACTTCAATCCCATTTAAAGTTAGTACAAATAAAAAGATAGTAGTGAAAAATTGCTTTATTCTGGCTGCTGGAAATGGAGGCAGAGAAAGCACTACCAGTATGAAAGAACAGTGCTGAAAATATCCTTGGCGTTTACATTAAGGACTTCCTACGGCAAATCTAACTTTGTTCTATTGCACAAAAATTGTAAATGAAAATAAAAGTTCACAGAAATGTAACATTTTAGAAACCACTTTCGAAAAAGGAAAGTAAGGGCACTCAATTCAAGAAAGTTCATTCAGGAAACCAAAAGCCATCTCTGGGTAACTGCAGGGCATCCAAATGAGACTTGAGAATAATGAGGAATTGTTTCAGCCTTGCAGGCCCAACAGTACGTAAATCTAGCAAAATCCACAGAAATCATGTTGTCTGAACAGACATGCTCCTTTACTTTTCTTGAACAGCACTTGTGCTTGGAATCATCTGCTAGTGGGAGGTTTCAGGCATTCAAAAGGTACCTTCAGCAGCTGCTGAGATCGCTTTACACAGGATGTGCAGACAGATTGATCCACTTTATTTACCTGAATTTGCATTTGTATCTTCAAGGATGGATCTCCACACCTGCAGCTGCGCTGACTTCGCTGGAGTTCTGCTTAGTGAACTCGCCCAACAGTCCTCAGGGTGGGAGAACTGGGACCCCAGTTCTTAGGACACAGCATTGTCCTAAGGCAGCTTGAATGCGAACAGATGTCAGATAATCTGCTTCAAAAGCATAGCACTGCTATCACATGCTGTGTTTTCCTAGGATCCTTTAACAGACTGCCAAACGTATTCCGCGCGCAAACAGGTTTCCTTTTGATATATGATTAGAGGCCTCGTAATTTAAAGTGTGATTAGCCAGTATCCTATCTACAGTAACTACAGCATCCTGTAGTAATGCAAGCCCTAAAAATCATTATAAAAAATATTTCCTTAGAGCACTTTAAATAATTTACAAAATTCTACAAAATCTATGTATGGTTATCCATGATATCCCTGTTAAATAGAAGCATTTTTCACATTAGTGTGTATATGATATACAGATATCAGCATCTCCCACTGTCTCTCCTTTCATGTCTCAAGTTTTATCAAGGTAATTACAATGATAGTTATTTTCTAAAAAGACTATTATTGTAAAAAAAAAAAAAAAAAAAGTACTTACATATTTGAAACCTTTCCTTTCAAGGGGGAATCTAGGCAGTCCCCTGCAGGTAGGTCAGTAAGTTTTGCACAGGTTTTGTCTAAAGCTTCCTGCCCTTGGTCCACTTCACAAGCAGTTTCCTTATTCTGCAGGACAGGTATTTTTCCTTCCAAATTGGAGCTGGATACCTGAATTTCTTCCTGCCTGTCACTGTCCTGGCAGATAACTTTTTCTTTCTCAATGCACATCTGCACACTGTTACCTGTACATGCTCCGCCACTATTTTTATCCACTGCTACTGCTGTCACATTTAGTTCCTGCAGTGGGCAACCTAAACTTGGATCTGGCCTCTTGTCCTGCTGGTTATTCTCTCCCTTACTGCATGCATGTATACTCTGCCAAGATGTGTCTCTGCTAACTTTATCTGCTTTTACCACTGCCATACTGCGTTCAGGGCGTGGGGGATCTAAATTTGAATTGGTCCAGCTGTCTTTGTGGATATCTCCTTCCTCGATGCACATCTGTGTGTTCTCAGCTTTGGATGTCCCACTGCAAACCTTATCTACCTTTACTGCTGCCACACTCCATTCCTGCAAGGGGAGAGTCGAATGTGAATCTGACTGATCTCCTGAAGCATTAGCCTTTCTGCAACCCTCTGCTTCCTCTCTGATATACAAAGGAGCAGCCTCCAGTCTTACACAGGTTTCTGCTACATGGGGACTTGACACTCCCACAGCAAGAAGCGTCTCAGGAGAACTGGATTCTTTTCTTGCTGTTGGACTCTCCCCACTAAATTTGCCTTTTGGCAAGGGGGCTCCTCTTCCCTGGTTAAGTATGTCTGTATCCTGGGAAGCCACCTCCGTTCCTAACGCACTACTCTGGGCAAGCAAACGCTCTGCTTTCTGCCTTTTGTTCAAAAGCATGGATTTCTTCCTGTCCCGAGCATATTTTAGACCTGCAATAAATTTACTCGAAATTTTTAAGTGAAAGGTATTCTTTCTTTTAGATCTAGACTTTGCATTAATTACTTTTCGTACTTTACAACCTTCATTTTTGCTGGTTTTAGGTGGAGCCATTTTCTGCACGGGCTCTGTATTAGGGACATCCTTTTTACCTGTTGCATTTCCAGACAACTCACTAGCAGCAACACCTTTAACGCCCACCACTCCTTGCTTTGCTTTTGACCGACCAGTAGTATGAAGATGAACATTCTCTGCAGGGGAAGCAGATTTCCCACTGCCATGTAACATTGCACTTTTCCCTTCTGTTCTCTGACAGTTCTTCAACTCATCAGTTTGCTGAGATACCTCAGTCTTTTCACTCTGACCCAGCATGAAGTCAATCTCATTTTCAACTGGCTGTTGCTTTGCTTTCCCTTTAGTAGCAGTTTGTTTGGTCACTTGCAATAGGTCCAGAGTTGTATCATCTTTTTGTATCTCTGAATTGCTTGCAGAGTCTTTAGCCTTTTCTGCCAAAAACTTCCTAATTTCTTGTTCGATGCTGTCATCGCTGTCCACTGAACTGCTGTCATCAGCGTCTGATGCAGCTGTGAAAGTAGACTTTCTATTTTTAGCCACCTGCAAGTTATTCTGGTTTGAAATTGGTTTAGGTTTATATCCTTTTTTCAGCTGTAAGTTAAACTCTAAGTTCTTCATGGTTTCTGGTTTTTCATTGGTAAGTTTGACATTTATGTTGTCTGGAGGATTTCTTGTTGCATTCTCTTTCACAGCTTTTCTAGGTTTTGAGAGGCAGCTTTTCAGTAGCATGGGATTTTTACATTTCCACTCGTTTTGTTGGAAGCTACTAAATTCATCTAGCAGCTGAGTTTCTGTCTCACTGAATCTGACTCTCTTCTTGCACTGAGATTTCTGGTCCTTGGACTTCTTCTTTAATTTTCTTTTAGACCGTAAAAGGTCCTTGATAGCACTATCAAGGTCCTCATCACTATCCAGAGAACTGCTCTCATCAACTGAACCATCCTTCTCTTGAGTTTGGATGGTATTTTTCATAAGCTTTCTTGCACTACTCTGAACCTGCATAAAAGGGTTTACAGAGTCCAAGGCCACACATCTGCTGTCAGATCCAGACAGTTTGGAAGACATCAGCTGCTGCTGCCTCGTCTCTTTACTACTCAGCCTTTGAGCATCACAGAGTTCTGTGGGGCTGCTCAGGGCACAATCCTCTTGGAGCACAGGAAATTTTGAATAGTTACCTGCCTGGAAAAGTCCTGTCTCCAGCTGTTCAGGTGTTTTTGATGAACCTTGTTTCACTATTCTGCCTTCCCTTTTAAGCCTCCTTTTACGACTCAGTGATAGCTTCAGTGTTTTGGGAAGAGAAGGCTCAAGGGTGCCAGTGAGGCTGTTTTGATCAGAAGGCAAAGGCATCTGGATTGAGTGTGATAGGCTGGGAGGCTTTGTTGCAAGGTTTTCTGACTGTGCTTTCAGAGCCAAAAAAGCCCTGATTTCTTGCTCTATACTATCATCGCTGTCCACGAGGCTGCTGTCACTTTCACAATGGGAGGACGAGAGAAGCTGAGGAGAAAAGAAGGAGTCTGCAGTCAGTGATTTGTTGTCACTTCCCATTTGGGATGGCATGATTGTTTTGGAAATATCAAGGATAGCTTCCGCACACATGAGCTCTGCAGATGTGTCTGCTCTGCAAGAGGCCTGCAATGTGAGCTCACAAGCAGCAATCTTGTTTTCCGGAAGTGCAAAATGTCTGGCTTTTTTCAGTGGTTTAAACAGCTTGTTAAATTCATTGCTGGTGCTTTCTAATTCTGTTGACTTTGAATTAATTTCTTTCCTCTTTTTGCTTATAGGGCTTTTATGGATTTCTGGTGAGGCACTTTTTGTTGAGCTAATTGTCAGGCTTGCAGAAATGTCCGCCATACCCTTCGGGTCAAATTGCTCCCTCTGCAAAGGGACACAGTCTGTTGCATGACCTGCCTCTTTCCTGATTTTCTCCAGCTGGTAAAGTTGAATGGCTTCTTCAATGCCATCATCACTACTTGAGTCAGATGTGTGCATGCTCTCGGTGATAAGGGCTCCCTTCTTCTCCCAGTAATTAGCTCCACTTTCATCATTTTGCTCCACTAACCAGGGCTGGCTGGCAGTGGCCATTTCTAGATACGCTTGGTTCACTTGGCGGAAATCACTAGGCTCTTCTTGGATTTTAGACTGCAAACACTTGGACTGCCTGCTGGTCTTCTGTAGCTTGGGATGGTGTCTCAAGAGGAGGGCATTACAACCTTGCTTTATAGCACCACAGTTTGCTTTGTTTGTTGTTTCTTTGTTGCATTTCAGGACAGACCTCACACGGGAATCTTTTTTATCCTCCCCAGTTACACACTTACTAATTTCTTGCTGCTTCTTCTCATTCAAGAACTGCACTATTTCAGCTTGTATGCTCTGTTCAAAAGAGTCATCGCTACTGATGCTCTGAGGGGAAGCAGGCTGTAGCCTTTTATTAAGTCCCAGGTGGTCAGACAGGTACTCTTCAGAGAGCATCTCAGCTTTAAATTTCACAGGGAGAAGGTTACTAGCCATTTTGTTCTCCGAGAATTCTCTCTTAAACCTTTTGTCTCTGCTTATATTTTCAGAACATTCTGCATTCCTTTGCAATGACTGGTCACTATTGCTTTTTGCTTTCAAGTACTCTTGAATGGCTTCCTCTATACCTCGGTCAACAGAATCGTCGCTATCAGAATCAAGCAAGAGAGTCCCAAACTCCACGTTCTCTTCCACTTCAGGGTCATCTGAATCAGCAGGGCATCCAAACTTGGTATACTGAGGACGCTTCCGTAGCAATGTGGTGCTAGATGCGACTCTGTTACTAGTGCCCTTTTCTCCCTTTTGTTTCTTCTGCATAATACAATCATACTCATTGCTCATACCCAGGGGAGACTCTTGACTTTGCAGGTTGTTTATGATCATCTGAACTTTTGCACTTACAGAGGTCCTAGTGATGTCCCCTTCAGATTCAGGGAAGCAAACGGGATATCTACAATTCCTTGCTGGTCCAAAGGACTCCCATTTTGTCTGAAGAGCTACGAAGGGAGAAGCATTCATAAGGAACATTCTAGCAGACAACAGCAAAGTCCACAACGGAACAGTTTTTCAGACTGGTCTCTCTTCCATCCTACAACAAGAAAAAAAAAAGAGGAAAATATTTTTTATTATGTGGCTACCTTCTAGAAGTTCCAAATAAAAATACTGGTAACATAAATTGCAAATTATTAACACTCAGACTCACTGTGCCAGATAATGACAAGAGTTACTCCTCAACATCACTTTAACGGGCAAATTAGTCACTACTGCCATTAAGGATCAGACAGAGCACTCCTCATCACTTGTGGTTTTCAGTATTTTCTGGCACAACCATAACCCAATTCAGGTAATTATCTCCACTTCTGAAACTCTTCCTGCCCTTTTCATTGAAGGTCGCGCTCTCTTTTGCGCATACTCCTAAATAACCATGTATTGTCAAGACACACAAAGAATTGCTGTGATGATAGTTCGGTGCACATGCGTGCGTGATCCCCTTCTGCACTAACACTGTCCGAATATTTTTGCAATGAACTTTGTGGCAAGAGAGAAAGAACAATGTTAAGGAAAACTTTCATAACTAAGTGGAATTGGTGGGAGTCGAGAACCCTGCAAAATATTCTGCTCCCTGTGTTTCCTTTGGCATAACCACTCTTTTTAAAGAACTCCTGCCATGCATAGCTCAGCTTTTCAGTTTTACAATGAAAACAATGTTGGCTATGTCCACATGGTATATAACGGGCGGATGTGAAACAAGCTTCCCCATGATCTGAGATGGTGGAACACAAACCAACTCTTATTCAAAGAGCAGAGTAACTGTGTTAGCATGCCTGGACTCACACACTAGCCCAGGACAGCTGTTACCCATGCTGGCTTGGCATTAAGCAGACACAACTGAGGAACTTGGGGCAGCTAAAGAGAGGGAGAGGGAGCTTATTTCTTCCTGAAACATACTATACAGCAATAACCCTGCGACATCAATCATTCTGGCCTCGCTACAGGATAAAAGCTCTTGGTAAACACAAATCTTCAGGAGTTTGTAAAAGCAGGATGAAGATTATGAACTATTCTTTGTATCATAGTAGAAAACCCAAACAGAATGAAGCCCTGTTTTGTGGAATAGTGAAAAAAAGCCATCCAGAAAATGCCAGATAACACCCCAAAGAGTTCACAACTTCCACGTGGTCCCATGAGGGCCAAAGATTTCACCTGCAGCACCATTTGGTAGGATCAAAACAGTACCTGGCTGACACATGGCATACAGCCACCCCAAGAAAAACTACAGCAGTTGGGTGGTTCTTCAAGCCCGATGCGGTCTCCCACACAAACCCAGCGAGCCCCGACTGGCACGGCACTGGACTCTACCAACCTACAGAGATCATGCTTCTGCCTCTGAATCCTCTCCGACCTTGCCCTTGTCAATTATTCTCTAGTTCTGGTTTCAAATTAATAAGTGGCAATAAATATTTTAAAGAATTAATGATTCTAAACTCTTTAAAATTTACATTTATTTGCTACTGAGAACAAGATAACAGACAATCAGGGAAGTCAATTCTTTATCACTTTTAAAAAGAGCATGGTGCTCCAACAAAGAACGTAGTATAACATGCAAACGTTTTTGTCAAAATTATTCTGGGACCTGGGCTCAGGGAGCAGTTTTATTGCCATCTTGTTAGAAGACCAGAATATTCTTGAAATGTTATTGACCAAGGCAGGGTCAGCCTGAACATGCCTTATACAACGTCTGCAGAGCGATTAGCTCTGGACACACCACTGATAACACTTTTGCTGCTTCGTTCACTGGTTCTCTGCTGCAGAATGTCTTAGCAGAATACACTTTAATCCAAGCTCTGGACATCCGTTTCTGATTTTCTTTTCTTCAATGACAATTCATGTCAAAATATCATTCCTGCAGAATTAAAATTTTAAGTATAGTCATCAAGAACAACCCTCCTTGCTGGCTGGTAACTGGAGCAACCCAACACACGCTGGTTTAACTTCCACCTTTTAGTCAACTGAATTTAGTTTAGACTGACTTCTGCTCTACACGCGTCAACAGAGCCCAGGGCTCCCGACCGTTTGTGTATTTGGCCATGGACTAACTGGGGAATCGCCTCGCAAGCAGCCCGACACGTGGGTCAGAGCCCCAACTTTCAGAAACACGTGAACAAACGCACAATTTCTAAAGTAGCTTCCGACACATTCACTAGGGCAAACATAAATTAAAAACATTTTTCCTTGTAATAAGCAGCTAAGGATCAAAAAAGAAATTAGAATACCTAATTATCTTGAAGAAATGCAATTAAGACACTTAGGCTCCCAGCTTCATTAAAAAAACCAACAACTTATTTCCTCTTAACCTATTTCCACAGTTTCCAGGAAAGGGGCAGGTGCCTTCACTATCCTACGCCAGGATCGCAGTTGCCCTGCAAGAATTACATGGGACTGTGATGAACCTTCCCGCCCCAACATCGCTTCAGGCCAGGGCCCCCACCCAGGGATGCGGGCTCTGAGGGGGCACCCACCCGAGGGCACCCCCAGAGGGTGTGAGGGGACACCCAGGGGTACCTGGAGGCTGCATGAGGGGGGATATGAGGGGACACCGCCTGGAGGGCCCCCACAGAAGGTCTGAGGGGACATGAGAGAACACCCACCTGGGGGAGACCCACAGAGGGGATGTGAGGAGACGGACACCCCACAGGCGCTGCGTGAGGGGACACCCACCGGGGACAGCACCCACAGAGGGTGTGGGGGGATATGCGGGGACACCCCTCCAGGGGAGGGTACCCTCCGGAGCTCTGTAAGGGCACACACCAGGGG
>NW_009614863.1:0-57179 GCF_000690535.1 Cariama cristata
CACTTGGTCTTGTTGAATCTCATACAGAGTTACAGCTTTAAAAGATGTTATGTACTGAGATTATTTTAACTGACACGTCATCTCACATATGTCCTCATCAGTAAAGAGGTGATGTTCACGTCTTATTTGGTCTAAGTATTAAGTTTTATTGGTTGCAGATTTGTTCTAAGGAAAAATGCAAAGCTTACAAAACCAGAACATTTTTCCAGGACCACAAAATCATATCCTGTTCTGTTTGGAAGTGCCAAATATGAGATAGCTCTGGCTAGTTATGGAGCAAGATACTCTTCAAACCTGGATTTATCTAATCCTGTCTCCATGCACCTTGAGTAGATATGTGATAAGCCAGCATGCAAAGCAGTCATTGTTTTCCTGGTATACCATATGTATCCTTCAGTAATTTTAAATCACTTCAGTATAAAATGGATGCAGCCAAAGAGCATGGCAACCTGTAATCTTCTCATCACAGGCAAGGATGGGACAATGTAAATCACCTGCAGGTTTGCTTGCAATATGTTATTTCTGGTTCTCATACAGAATGTTATTTAAAGCAAATGTTGTAAATGTATGCAATTTTGGATGTTAGTATTAAAGTAAATACGGTAAATTTCTGCAATTTTTGATGTTAGTATTTATGCAAATAAATGTGCAAACGTGCATAGTCTTATCCTCTGGCAAGTTAGTAAGGTAGCCCTTAAAGTTCGAAAGCCCTCAGACAACTGTCAGTCAGGACTTTTTTTTTCCCCCTCTATCAAAGTGTATTTAACATTCCTAACCCTGTGCAGAAGGGGAAAAATAAGGTCATAGCTGTGGAAAAACCTGTTGATGATAACTGATAATATGAAAATGAAGCAGTCAAGCAGGCTGTGGCTAGCATAGGTCAGGCCTACTTAAACAAAAGCAAAGTTAGAAATGCAGTGATAGAAACATGAAAATTCTGGAACATGAGTGAAACAGAAGCCATCAGTTGTGGTCAGATTAATGCTTTAATACTGCTGTTATTTCCTTGTTGCCATGTGGGACAGGTGATGACTGAAGTGGCCTGTTTTCCCAAATAACTGCTTAGAGGGGGACTAACACCAACAAACAGGACTGAGAAAGGGCTAACCTAAACCCTAGAGTGTAAATTTAGAGCACCAATGAGCAAACAAAAAGTCTGCAACTTGGGAATTTTCCAAGTTTTTGTTTTAGACACACGAGTGACAGCAGAAGTATTAACTACCTCCTGTAATTTGTGAACATTAATGTTCCAGTGGTTTCTGCATGGTTTTTAGAGTTCCTTGGGTAGCTGGGGCTGTCATTATTCTTATCTATGTGATCCAACGGTAAAGCTGTCTGCTTTATTACTACATTTTAACAATATATTTACTGGGATTATTCATCTGCTAACTAGTCTGGGTTTGCAGATTGTATTTAGAAGGGGCATTTTTCACCTAAAATTTATAAAAAGGTTTGATATTAGATTTCAGTGGACAGTTGTATGTACAAAACACACAGATCTGTGGACTGTGTGCAAAGAATTCTGCAAATATGTACAGGCTGGATTTGAATTGTATCAAGTAAAGCAGTTAAGCAAGTGCTAACCTTTAAGTACTCCTGAAGTTCTATGAAAATTAAGTTTTAAGCCCCAGTGTACTGTCTCCAAGTTGTGCTTGTTGAACTCAATGTTTTCCTGGCAAGGAAATAAAAACAACTCAAAACAAAAACCAAGCATGGTATGTATTTTACCCTGTCTCCATTCACTGCTTCACACATTCTTATAATAAGCTGGAGGATTTAATGGTGTGAGCAGTACTTTGTGGAGCAAGGGTGAGACTGAATAGGCAGGGGCTGCGAAATAACTCAGAAACTCCTTAAACTAACATTGCCACCAAGGCTTCTGTCAAAGTTTCATCCATGGTCTCACATACTTGCAGGCAAATTCTGTATTTAGCTAAACTGCTCTATGATACACTTTCATCATATATTCCGAGAAAGAATATATGACCATTTTAGGCAGTTTCAAATTCTCAGAAGTTTTAAAAATAGATGTGTGTTGGGGGGAGACAGGCTGTGTACTATAACTTTCAACATGGTACTCCTTGCTCACTACTTTTTCCCAAACATGTCGAACAAAGGAGTATGATTTAAACTGAATCAGCATTCATACCTGATATCAGAACCGCTTATACTCTAGATTCATTCTGTCCTCTGGGTCTTTTGCAAGCTTTAACCATGTACTGTAGATGCACACTTGCGTTGAAAAGGAGTCACTGGCACTTGGCACTTGGCAGTTATTTTTAAGAGAATGGGGTAATTACATTGATGGAACAGAGAAAGTGAACCATGCAGAAATGAAAAATGAAAATTAAATATATGTGTAATTAAATACAGATAATGGAACAGCCTGGTTTTAAAGGCTGTGTATGAAACTGCATCAGAGTTGGTCAAAATGGCCAGAAGTTACTCCTGGAAGCAGGCTTTTGCCAATTGCTGGTTATTATCTCCCAGTGTAGCTGAAGCTGCGTTACAAATTTAAGGTAAACTTGTGAACCAAAGTGAATGTATCTGTTTGTACTCCACACAGTGAAATACACTGACATTCGCTTCTGCTGCCTAGAGTTTCTGCAGAGTTCTAGAGCTTGGGAACCTGTAGTATATCACTAATTGGTACTTGTCGTAGACTAAATCTAGGTGGAGCGTCTGCTCCTGCTGCAGTAATTCTACGCATTCCAGTTCAAGTGGCACTCAGATGTGTCTCCACATGAGGTCCACTGTAGTAACTACAGCACCTGATTGAAGTCACCCTCTTCAGTCAATAACACAGTTCATTTACTTCCACAGCTGAGAAGAAAAAAAAATAAAAATTCCTTCTTCTTTAAATTACTCCCTAATAGGAAAATGCACCTGGAAATCAAACAGTTTTTAATCACAGAGTTTTTGGACTACTTTTTTCAAATTTGCCCAGACGTAAGGCATAGGAGTAACGGGTCTGATATCGTGGAGTGTGACCTACTCAAACATCTGCCAGAAATTCCAGTTTTTAGAGTCTTGTTTCATTTTGAAACACTAAAAAAGCCTCTAATCACTTTTGAAATCTATTGTCAGTCTGTACTTTCTTCTCAGGAGAGAGTAGGCAGAAGGTATCATGAAACCATTACAATCATTCACCATGTTCACACAATACCCAAACAGAAGTCTACACTGATAGTTCGGTAAGCTTTCCTGGTTCATGTAGGTAGCTAGTTGCTAAGCAGAACAACTATTCCTATGAAATCTTTCGTTAGAAGTTGAAAACACCAACTTGGCCATCCTGACCACAACAGAAGAGAGATGCTTTATGCATCCTACCTGTCTTGCCCAAATTTAAAAGCCTATGGCATCATTTGAACCAATGAGTAAACAAATGCCAGTAGCTGAGGGGAAGACTGAATCAGTTTTCCCTATACTATGAAAAAACAAAGTCCATTTAATAAAGCCCAACAGTCTGGTCTTTTGCCCAGATACACAAGCTTTTCATCAATATCTTACAAAATTATTTGTATTGCTTTTTCTAGAGGAACCTGCCTAGCTTGTATTGAAGGGGATTGAAGCGAGAGCTGGCCTGAACTTGGCAGCACAGCTCAGTTAAGGTAAAGGAATCCACAAAAGTCCGTTTGCCTGGTAAAACTGCACAGAACAATTAATCTCTCACAGCAATTACATAATTACATGGATTGGCTTTATGAACTTGGTTCTTTGTCTGCTGTGAGGCAGTAAGTTGGCACAGCCTGCATGAATGAAGTTGGAATTCTAATGTGAGAATTAACAGGGCGGTTTTTATGCTATGGGTGTCTTTTTAAAGGCCCACATTGGGCTTTTCTTGTCTGTCAATAGAGCAGCTTGGGAAAGTACAGGGAAATCCATGATTTTTCTGCTGCTTACTCTCTAGGAAGATGCAAGGTCATTAACAGCAGCAGACTAAGGTTTTCCAGTCATCAGCCTGAGTTGTAGGCTGATCATTGCACTTCACAGTAGTGTTCAACTAGATATAATAACTTAGAGGACCAAGATTTTGTTCTGAATTTGTCAGACTTGGGAGCAGAATAGTTCTGGGTCAGATTAACTTTCTGTTAGTAGTACGTAATAGCGTGGTCTATATATGTGCTAATATTCTGCTTCACTCGTGACTGGACTCCACATGTACACTGAACAGAAATGAGACTGAAAGAAATTTACAGCTGAGATGTCTAAATTTGACATGTAATATTAGCAGTCATTCTGAGTAGTAAGTGTTCCTTCTGGGAAAGGCAAAGACATGCTGTGATTTGACTAACACTCCTCTGAAGGATAATCTCAATTTCAAAAAATATCACAAAAACCAATTCACTAATGCTGTGGATTCTGCTTAATAGTGGGTATATGTTCACTTATACAATAGCATTCTTCTGTAAAATTCAAAATTCATTAATTCATTTAAGCCTTTTAACTTTATTATGAACCCAGTATCTAAATGCTTTGCAGACCAAAAATCTAAAAGTAGGAACAATTCTCAATGACTTTTGCAATTATCAAAGCTGTTCTAGAAATCTTGAAAATATTTCAAAATTGCCACGCCCACTTCTGATTGTGGGACCCCATTATCCCAAAACATATCCCCCAAGGCCTGCTTGTGTATTTCTCCCATTTAAGAGACTTTAAAATCCCTCCTTTTTAGTCTGTACAGCAACGTTATTACCATGACAGCTGACAGTCACAGAGACGAGGAGGACACGGCATACCTGGGTTATTACATGTTTGGTTAAAAACTGTAATACAATGCAGTTCCGTATACTGCAATCAAAGGTACTAGTAGAAACATCATCATCCCGCTTTGCCCTAGACTCCTTATTCTATCCATGTGATTATATCTTACAGCATGTAATTATCTCTTTGGTGCAGCCCCCTAAAGAAACAATAATCCCTCCTTACCTTTTCTGTAGAAAGGAGTTAACACCCATTTCTAGTGAACAGATCTACTCAAACTGAATCGTGAGGGCTCTTTAAAAAATTACAACATCTGACTTTTAATTACAAAATATGTATACATGTTTTAGCCTTATTATACAGATTTCTAGACTCAGCAGGAGCTGTCTTCTCTTTAACCTTCTGCATCTGTCATTACTTAGTTAGAAAGCACTCTTACAATGGACCAGAATTTAAACAGCACTGATCGTTCCGCAGTTACTTCTGATTAGTGCTGGCAAACAGGTGCACCTTACACCTGCCATGGTATAACAGGTGCACTTTGCCAGAAATACAGTCCTTAATTCAACATGTTTCACGTAATAGTTGTAAGATAAAAGCAGAAGAGCTATGGAATAGCTGAACCCTGTTAGGACATTCCTCACTGGCTGATGATGCACATTTATAAAAAGGCTTTCTGCTGGCTGAGTTGGTGATACAAACATGGCTGCATTTGCACTTTCCCAGTGTCTATGGCATATACTTCATGACTGGATTAATTCTGTTACCATACAATTTGTAGCACTTCTGTAATTTAAGATCACTTAAGTAATAACAAGTGAAGACACTGTACATTCAAATAAAATAAGCTTTTATCCAAATACAAACGTAAACAGCACATGAAACCTAAGAATCCAAGCACAAAAAGATATGATCATGCATGTTAATGATCTTAGAATGTGGAAAATTAGTGAAGTAAGCAAAAATAAACACTCTTAGTTATGCTTTATTTTCATAATGAAAATCCCTTTGTGTTCTGAAATAATTTACCTCTGTTTAGATTATTTTTATCAGTTTAGTATTGACTGAACAAGCTAAAACCATTATGAAGTTAATATTTGTTGTGTCCAGCTTTACTTTTTGTTTCCTTCCTTGAAATGGATTATTCAGAAGGCATATTTAAATTGAAATTATTGTAGGTCTTAAAGCTTCTGACTTTCTACTCATAATAGTACGCAAAGAAGCACATGATACCCCATCCCCAAACGTACAGTTAGGGAAAAGCAAACATGTATGAAAAGGCGTTTCATAGTGTCCAGAGATACAAGCAGAAGAGCAAGGCCTTGCACAGTACTGCAGCTGCAATACTGCTGTTAGCTTTTGAGGCTAAACTGGAAATAAAATTTGAAAGCCACTCAGGAAAGAAAGAAAACTCAACAGTGCAGTAATGATTCTGATTCTTGTGCAATTTAAGGTTGAAAAAAATGCAGATATGTCTCATTAACCTGCCTTTCCCATTTGTCTGCATGTGATTTTTTTTTTCCCTGTAGGAAGCCCACAAAGATATTCAAATTCAAGCTCTCACTGGTATTTTTGGACCAACTATATCAAATTTTTTGTTAAAACAGATGTGTTCTTTCTCTTAATAAGTAGTTCAAATTTTTCCCCCAGGACTTTTAAGTAACCTTCCAAAAAAAGAGCTTTTAGTGTAAAATTTATTTCATTTTACAGGAACTTAAGAAATTATGTAAATGGTACAAAATGTTAATGCTATGAATAAGAAAACACAATCACGTATTTTAGATATTCTGTTTCAAGTGTGATGTGACAGTACTGAAATTACCTTGTGAAATCCTGGGTAGTTTGAGACAATGTGGAGAAGGATCCAAGTAGCAATAGCAGCCCTCTGTGGTGATGAATTGTGAATCTGTAGAAGGAAAAACGATGGGGAAAAATATCTCTGTTAATATTCATTTAGAAACAGACATTTTCAGAAAAAAGACCCAAGCCAGTAATGTACAGAACAGAGAAAACCAGAAATAGTCATTCTCGTAACACTGTCAGAAAAATGTCATGTTCATTATACAGTGTGGATATATGATAAGGCATTGGATGGAAAATTACAGAAATAAATACATTATTTTAATCATTTACATTTGTATCTTGCTGAAAAATGACATAATAAATTTTTTTAAATTGTTTATATCATGTTAAACAAAACCCACAATTAATATCAGTGCTGTTGAAAAGCAAACCAGAGAGTTTTATCCTGATTTCATGCATGTGTAAGTCACAGGTTCCTGAAATATCCACCTAAAATTGGTAAAAGTGAGATCAGAATCAGGCCCCAAACACAATTCTTGGGGGAAAAAATCATAGCTCTGTGTTAATAATATTTAGTGATAAAATTTACAGCCTTGTTATCTGCTCGCTATGCAAAACCAAACACTTGTACAGGTGGAGTGTGCCACATGTTTATATGTAAACAAATGGCCTAATCCTGCCTTAGGGCATTGTAATGTTATAGCACACAAAGCTCCAGTGAGATAGCATTGGTTTTAGAGAAACCAGCCGGCACAGGAGAAAGTTAATTTGTCTAAACCACCTAGAGGCAAGGCAAGGTGAAGTTCCAGTCAAAGCTAAAGTTCACATATATAAACAGACTGTTGACTAGGCATAGATGAGAGCTGAGTGAACAAGTAACGCAGAAATCTGAGCTTGCCCAAATCATCTATATGAGAAGTCCTGTTTCAGGAGAGCTGCGTGATGCTTGCATGGCCTGCTGCCCCTGTGTCAATGCAGAACGTCTGCTCCACATGCCTTCCCCCGGGGTCTTGCTACTGACAGTGACTTCTTTGATTCACTTTCCAGCAGTGAGGAAAGGGTAAGCGTCTTCAGGTATGCTACTCTAATCTAGGAGATACTCTCTCTGGGATCTCCCAAACAATATAAAGAGGCGAAGGTCATAGAAGGTTCTGTGTTTCTCACACTTTTCTGAAAAGTTGTTTCAGGTCATTCATTAAATGTGGAGTATAATTTATACCACACATAGTATCCTCAGACTGCATTTTTAAACATAATAGGTCATGCTTCCAGTTACCTTTTCCAGTCACAGCTATTGAGTTTGATAATGAAATTGAAATTAAAGATTTACTGGCAGTCAGGCAGTTTTTCTTGATATGGCTCATCTAGTACAGAGGAAACGGAGTCAAATTAATGTTATGATTCCTGGAAAGCCTCTGTGAAAGCTTGACAGGCTCTCAGCAATCTGAGTTTGTCTTCACTAGAGAGAAGGCTGTCTTTCTACTATGAATTTTGAGATTGGTGTTGGTCAGCGGTCAATTTTGCTACACAACAAGCTGTAAGGAAATTACTGTCACTAGGGGACAGGACGACAACAGAGAACTATGAAGTTGTGTCCTTTCTGCAGAGTGGATTTGCTTCCTGTGCAGACTGAAGTGGCTTATGACCCTACCCTGCACACAGGAGGAAGCAGATAGTAAGCCTCGTAAACCTTGTATCAGAAGGTTTTGTGGGGGCTGCAGAAAACTTCTGATGAAAAGCCCATATTGATTGTGAAAATTAGCCCTTTGGTAGACGTTATCAGACAGGCTAAGGTAATCTAGGCCTTAATCAAAATAATTTGTTGCATGAGGCACCTCAAGCCTATCTTTACTGCTGCAAAAAAGGAGTCATTTGAGTCATTATGTGTGTAAGATATGTGGTGCCCATGCAACAAGGTACACTAGTTTACTATAAAGCAAGAGACAATTTTATTCTGTGGTAAAACTAAAGGGTTCAGGGTGGCGTTTTTTTGGTAGTGGTGGTGGTTGGCGGTGGTGGTTGGTTTTTTTTTTTACCTGGTATGGTTGACATCCTAGATGTAGCAACATAAAGGAGACACCATCTTTAGCTCTGAAAGCTTTTTTTCCAATAGTGCCAGAAGGGACCTTTACCCAAAACCAGGACTAAGGAGGAGAAACAGGTCATGAATTGTATTTACAAGAAAGTTTGCAAGACTCATTGTCTAAGGCAGTGGCTTTACTTCAAAATGAGGTCATGATGTCAGTTCCATAGCATAAAATTAAGTCTTAAGAGAAAAGACAAGTGCTTTTTTATATTGTGTTTTTGTTTGTAGGATTGATTTTTCTGCTCTTGTTCAGCATGCATGGTTTTGTAGTGGATTTACTGTGTATCTATCTGTAGTGCTGACTTGTTCAAGGCAAATCAAAACTGACCTAATATATGTCCAAGTTTCCAAAGTATTGGTGACTCCCCTCCAATTTGTTTCAGCCCAGCCAGTCTTTCGAACTCCCTTTCCTCCACTACCAGTTACAGCAAGGCATAGAGGGACAAACCTAAAGCTAAAGTCAATACAAATTTTACTGCAACATAGAAATTACATTTGAGATGTCAACAATTGCTAAACTGACAGTAGTTGACTTTTTCTAATATGTTATTCAATTTAGGTAGGGTAGAAATAGGTCTGTCTGCAAATGTTTGAGTTCTGGGGGGGAATGCTGAAGGAAGACATTCATTTAAAAGATAAATAAATCAGTATTTCAGGAAATGTACAGTCTGACTTTGAACTGTTTAGACCTAAACAACAGATGGTGAGGCTGCTGCAGATCAGGCATAAGAAGAAAAATTACTAGTTAGTGACTTGCTCCTGGTCCTTCTCACCATTATGCTTTTAACCCCCGTGTCTTGCTGGTTTTATTTTAACTCTCATTTCTCCCAGTTTTCCAGCCTTCAAAAAATAGGTTATATTCCATGTTTATAATTCTACTACTGATATTATCAGTCCATAAACAAAACACAATTGTCTCCTGAACAAAAGAGATTCCCTGCTTCCCACTCTGAAAAATTAAAGTAGATTGCTACACTTCCACATTGAGGCCAACCAGATACTCCGAAGACAATTCTGCATCACAAAACTGGAACTGTAAGCTAGAACCAAGGCATCACAGAGTCTGTCCTTTCTGTCTTTTCTACATGTGACTTTGAGGGAAACCTATCCAGGGAGTTATAACAAAGAGATGCTACCTTTAATCTTCTTTTAGCCAGACTACTACAAAATAAGCTTTTCTTCTCTCTGCTATGCAGAGGAACAACTCATTAGAGCTCAAAACCTGACTTTGCCTCAGTAATGAGTTTGGATCATTTACAGAGAGCAGTAGAGTCAGAACAATAAAGTATTAGAAATAGTAATATTTCAACAATAGGTTCTTATTCCGGACACCTGTAAGCTTGCAACAGATTGTCATCAAGTCTTCAGTACAGAATGGATGTTCTGCTCCATAGCTAAAAAAATCAGAAAATTAAATAAACTAGGAATGATAAGGGAGCAAGATAATGACCAAAACTGAAGTGACGAGGTGGTGGATTGGGATGGCAAGCAAGAGATGCAGAGTGATACGGATAGGAGAGACATTGTAAACAATGATACAGGGCAGAAGGGGAACCACATCAAGCATATGCACTGAAGTAAGATAGTGATTTTATAAGAAGATCATAAATTGTGTTACTGATATAGCTGGGAAATAAAACACTTGTTATTTTTGAGTAAAATCAGATCCCCAAAATTCCAGTCAATCATAACTGGTTCGTATATGCATAGACACTGGAATTCCAGGAATGCAGATGTTTTTTCTAGATCTAATCTGTATTTCTTGTGCAGACAGCTGTAACTATTTTCATCAGTCCTGCTAGTCTCCTGCGCACTGAAGTCACTTCAGAATCAAAAGATGTGCAAATTTGTGGAAGATTGAGGCTGAGTTGCTTTTACAAACACACAAGTCATACTTCTTATATTTTTAGGTATCACTTCAGGTGCTGCTCATTTAGGAACTGAAATAGGTAGTTAAATCAGTAAAATGTATTTAAGGATGTGTTCATTCATGCTGAGCATGAGATGTAATGAAAAGCAATCCTTTTATTAATGTTTCTTCATTATTATTTTTAATCTCACATTTATTAATATTGTACACTTAGTCATTGACTGTTAACTATTACAAGCAGCAAAACCGTAGCTGGCTTTAAATTAAAATTGCTTCCTAGTTAGTGCTTATTGCACAGGAGCAAAATGTTACATATTATGATATTCTCAACAGGATCTGTAAAGCTCAGTTGGAGATAGGCAGTAAATACTGAAGCATTCTCAGAAATCATGTTTTTGCATATAATCACTACATGTGTATAAAAGTAAAATTTCAGCTATTCCCCTGTTACCAACCAGCTCTGGTCTAGGAATTGATTCAGCCTACCCAGCCTCCACTTTGAGTCTCCACAACACCACTTGTTCTAGCAACTCAGACTGCCTTCATTTCAATACTGTGAACAATTTACACCATTTTACATCTGAAGTCTGCTTATAAAGTATTTTTCTGCATCTGACATTGTGATGAAGAAAGTCCAGTCTCTCCCTTCTAGCCTAGATCACACTTTATGTCCTTCACAGTATCCACCCTTGCAAACCTCACTTTTCCATTAGGATCCCTGTATTAATTTTTAATTCATTTGTTCTCCAGACAGTATTTCGACTACAGCCCTCTTCCAGCAAGCTGGATTACAGCTGCTGAGTTAATTACTTTTGTTTACATGAAGCCAAAATGCTGGGGTTGTGATAAAGAACACTGGTATAACAAAACTAGTGGACATTTATTTATTAAATGGACAGCATGACAATGGCAGTGGAAAGACTAAGACTTGAAGGCTATGGGAGTTGCTATGGTTTACCACAGCTTGCAGCTGTCAGAAACTCTTCCCTACAGTCAGAAAAAATTACCTCTTTGGAAGAGGTTCTCTTGTTCAAAGCTTACCAATCTGGTCTTTGGTTATATTATGTTTTGTTATCAAAAGCTTAGCAATTTTGTCTCAGTAGAAAATATGAACATCAAATATGAGAAACTCTGGCTAACCTGAAGAAAGAGCAACTTATGTTGTATTAAGAGGAATCATTTAATTAATAAACCTGACATAATTCCTTCTAGGTTGTGACAGAAAATGGCTGAAGCATTGCAAAGGCTGGAAGGTACACACTTTTTTCCTTTTTTTTTTCTTTTTTTTTGAGAGAGAGAAAGGAGAAATCTTTCATAAGTCTGCCAGCTAAACTGAATTCCAAGAAAAATCCTTTGTCCGTGCTAGCAAATACATCTCTTTCAAATGCCAAGAAACTTTAAAGTGAAAGCAACAGCTGACCTGAATTTGTCAGGAAAAAAAGTCATGCCAAACCAGTCTAACTGCCTTCTTCTTGACAGGGCACCATTACCACCGTAACAGAAACAGCAGTAATTGTCCCGTAACTGGGCTGCAGCAAGGCTTTGGGGACTACAGGTACTGTGGAAGATAGACTTCAAACTTGACTAGATGGAAACGAGGGCAGAGAGGTAAGATCTCACCTGTAACACTGTGTCAATCTTTAAGCACTATTCTGCAGAAAGCAGTGTTAGGAGATGCTAAAATGTCAAAATTTATATAACCCAAGTCTCCCCTCACATATATAAATAAAGTAACAAGATTAGCAAACACCTTGAATAGATTTCCAGGAAAGTTCTGGTACCTCTGCCACTGTAGTCTCAAAGAAAAGCTAGACCAAGAGCTGTTAGCTGTGAGGCAGGTACTGTCAACCCTGTCCCGAGCTGTGGAGGTTCACCGGTGTCCCCGGGGATGGACTCAGGTCCCCCTCCCCGCCCACTCCAGGCACCAGTGGCCCTGCAGCCGCAGGAGGGGTAAGACTTCCGAGGAACACGAACAGGCGACTCCGCATGCCCCAGGGCACACCAGTGCCAGCCGTGCGCCTGGCCGGGTCTTCACCAAAGCCGCCATCAGCCTCAGCCCTTCCTTCCAGCCAGGCTGGGAGTGCCGCCTGCCCTCAGCATGCGTTCCCGCCAACGGCCGGCGCGCGCTCCCGGGCCGTGAGCGGTTCCTGTCAGCAGGCCGAGGGACGGCACCCGGGAACCCGAGTGCTCGGCGCCCCACGCCGGTGTTGGGGCAGAAACGAAGCCAGCTCTAACTCTCCGAGCCTAGCTGCACGTACTGAGGTACAGAGCCAGCCCTGCCTCTCAACAGGGTCTTAGCTGAGCCTTGCAATGCCCCTGAAACCTCCACCTCTAAAAAACACCTTTTGCATAGAATGCCTCAAACAATAGCGTGGTTATTTGACGTGGCAGTTCCTGGCTGGAGGGGAAAAAGAGCAAGTTGGAAAGGGGAAAAGAAAAAGATAGTTGTGCCGCTGGCTGGGTGATGAGTGGCACAACACTGGGCAGATTGTTCTGAATATCCCTAAGCTGCGTCTTCCTGCTGCTGCTGCACCTTCATTGCAGTTACTTCCTCGCGGGTGAAGGGAAGCTTCCCGCAGGTGCTATCCTCCCTCCTTTCACAAACCCCTCCACTGGGAACTGAAAGCTCTCCTGCTTCCAAGAGGTGAATTTCAGTCTCAGCCAAGCTGCCAGTAGTGTGCCTGCATCATGCACTTTAAGCTAGATTTGTACTGTTTTAATATTTTGCTGTTCCTACAATATTAACGAAGCATTTGAATTATTCTCTGTTCACTTTTATAGAGCAAGTGTGAGCGAAACCTGGGCTTTCCTCTAATGGGGTTTAAGTGGAGTTGAGTAGTCCTCTTCAGGTGCAGCTACTGCAGTTAAATTCTTCTCAAACAAAAGTGCAGTGACTGTGTATCTCTGCTTTTTAGAGCTCCTGGTTTGAATTTAGATTGAAAACCTGGTGATGGTATCAACCAGCTTCACAGGCTGCAGAGACAGCTCTCAAAGCTGAGAAACCAGAAATAATTGAACCCTTGTTATACAGGACTCTCGATGCTCTCGGCTTGCACAAGCCAGACATTTTGAAAACTTGCTGTTAGTAATCTGACTGTACTTAAGGACTTTGAAACACTGTAGGTATTAGTAAGGAATGTTTGCTGCCCGGGGGGGGGAACAAACCACAAAAAACCCCCCACCAAACCAAAAAAAAAATCAAATAAAAACCTCCAGAATTCCTACAGCACTGTGGTAAGGGTAACACTGGATGAGAGTCTCCTTTATTTCATAATATGGTAAAAAGAATCTTAAGGCATATTTCACTTTCTTGTATAGTTTGCCTGTTTCAACATTAAGTGCTAGCATGCAAAGAAGAATCATTATCTCAGCTATGTGATTAGATCTTAATATACCTACTAGAAAGGCATAAAGTTTAGTACAGTACACTAGACATTTCTCATTTTGATGCAAGAAACCAAACTGACATATTTTGAAATGCCATATTACCACAATGTAAAGTGATTTGTTATATAGGAAGGATCATGCAGTGTCTGCATAAGGGCAGTGCTGCAAACTCTTTCCTACTGTGTTGATAAGCAACAAGTACCAGCGTGCTCCCCTGTGCCTTAAACTGCTCTGAGATATGGTAACTAACATGAATGACTTCAGCCTCCTTATGTGTTTCCAGGGCCAGTCTCTGAGAGTCTGGGAGGATGATTCTCTGGATTTAAAAAAAAAAAAAAAAAAAAAAAAAAAAAGAAGCCTTAAATTCCATTAAGCTTTAGTAAAACTTTGCATTGCAAATTAGGACAAGATGTTGCAGACCTAGAAGTCTGCTGTATTTCATTTCAGAAATTGTTAAATGGGAAGATTTCAAACATTTTTTGAAATGAGGTGCAACTTCTGAGCTCCAGGCTTAGTTATTTCACAAACTCTTTTACTTCTCTAAAGTCTTAAAGCTAAACAAGTTTGGAGAAGCCTTGAGAACTGGAACTTCTGTGGCAATCCACAGAACTGAAGAATTCAAATATGGCTGTATTTATCAATTTATTTTTCTCTACAGTCACTCTCTATATTCAGATAGGCATAAAATTTGTGTGTTGTGCCAAAAAGAAGTGATACATATATCAAAACAATAGCATGGGATACATTTGTTTCATGTAAATAGAGATCAACAACTGTAATAGTGATTTAATCTCATTTGGGTGGGGATATGAGGGAAAGTGGAATGTGCATACATATTGGAAGTGACATGAAAATGTTTTACATATGTCAAGTCATACCTACCTCTTCTTCCAACCTCCTTACATTCAGAGACTGAGGATGTAATGCAGCTGCCATAGTGCTGAATACAGGCAGAGCAGGCTATGTATGTTCACAGCTGCTGTGAAGTAGGTTTTTTCAATTACAAACTGAGTCACAGCTGCTCAGTGTGGTAAGCTCCCTTCCTTTAGGTGTAAAAGCAAGAGTCATTAAATAGTATTTTTAAGAATTACTATGGAGATAATAAGACACTGCTGTCCAAAAGCACAGAGGTACTTGGCAAAACTCAATGCAAGAAAATTGCTTGATTTTGAGGGGTTGCCTTGAATGTTACTGCTTACAGCTACATCTGCCTGTGATGGAAGAGACAGTAGATGGTGAGAAAAGCAGCTGCTTCCGAGCAAGTTGTGCTCAGCTTCTGAGCTGTTTGGTTCTCCTGTATTCAGGAAATGGGATTTTATGACACATATAATGATTTTTTCTCATGAGGCATGGCTTGGATTTTTGTAGTGAGGAGACAGGATTCCTGACATATTTACATGTAGATGTTGTGCCTACGTTTGTTTCTCAGGGCAAATGCAGCAGCATTTTCACTGTTGGTAGCCAAAAGACTTTTTAGACTTCCTGCCAGTCCTGGGGCGGTAAGCAGACTTCCGGCTCAGAGTCTTTACGTATGACAACTTGCAGAAAACAAACCTGAGCTGCGGTTTTCATCTGTCTCTCCAGAAAAATAGAAAATTATATTTTATTTATTATATTTATTATATATAAATTTGAAGAAGGTGACATGTTTGGGGGCTGCTCTTGATGTTTTTTGCTCTTTTTCAGCCATTAACACATCTTTCCTTGCCCCAAGTAAACATGAGTTTCAGCAATTTATTTCATCCCCTGCACCCTCTAATACTTTCTTCCATCCTCCTTTTCTCTCCCCTGTGATATAGCCACACTCTAAAAGCAACCTAGCAAGCAGAGAACAAACTCGAGTCCAAAACTTGAAAACTGATGTTTATAAGTTATGAAAGAATAATAATATAGGAGACTCCAGTCTCATGATTGTGATGGAGTAATTATTGGACAAAGAAAGCAAAGGCAAAAGAAAGGCCAAGACATCACCTGGAAAACAGAAGGCTTTAATATTATGGCTTTAAAAGGAGTTTCTGTGTGTAAGACTTGAGATTTGCTGTGGAATTCTTTCAGAACAAGTATTTAGTTTTAATTAGCAGGGTGGTATCTTGGTTAATGACATTCTTTGAATTCTTCAGTGGCTGCGAAATGCTGAGGCCTTATTAAGGAAGAACATAGAGAAAAAGGAGAACAGGAGCTGAACACACTTTCCCAATTTCCCAAATTGAATGTTCCAAGCGTACATGTTCATGGTTTTCAACTTTAAAATGTATTGCTAATTGAAAGAACACAATGAATGTTTATGGAAATGCAGTGGCGCATTCAGAGGTGTAGCCCATCTTCTTAGGTTGTGGATATGCTGTAACCAGCATTACTCTGAGCTTGGTTACAGCTGTGCAGCTCATTGTACACACTCTCCAGCTGATCTGAGAGTACTTTTTATGGGATTACCTTGGCTAGAACTACTTCATGCTTTTGTGAGTTTATCAAACAAATAAGTAGAAGATACTTCTAAGCCAGCACGAAAGTGCTGTGCTTGGAGAGGCAACCGTGATTCACTTCCTATTTTCAACTAACTTAGCTACTTAACAATACTTGTATGACTCCAGTCTTCTTTCGGAGAATGGAGGATATTGGGTGTGAAGCAGAGACCTGCTACTACAGAGTGTAAATACCTTATATGGTCTTTATACATTAAATACATGTATACTGTATAATAAGCTACACTCTCAGACTGGTGGTCCATCTAGGTCAGTATCCTGCCTCTAACAGTGGCCATAAATGGCCAAGGCAAGAGTAGAAAGTCAGCAGTCTCCTCAGAGATCCTAAAGGGGTCTACATTCAATATGCAAAATACTAAAAGCCCTCTAATAGCCCTGCATAAAGCTGAACCAACTACATGCTTAGCTGACTCCCAGTTCCTGGTAATGCAAATACTGATATAATTCAAAACTAGAGTCTTCTGGAATTAACAGATTAACCTGATGAAATGAATAAGAAACCATCTCATGTTACCCCTAACAGTAACACATTTAGTATTTGCATATGTTTTGAATGTAGGTTGTCAAAGACATGCAAACTAGAGATTGAGAAATAAAGTTTCTAAATAGATAGAGATCTTGAAATATAAAAGGTGATACAGACTTGACCTTTGCTGACACCCAAACTGCATGTACACATTTCTCTGTTCAGCTTCCTCCCGCAAGCTTTCGTAATCCCTTCAGAATACCTTTTCAGACAGTTCATAGCGAACTTCCAGTATTACATGCCCTTAGTCCTCAGAAATAAACTTGTATCACTCATGAGATCTGGTTCTTATGCTATGTATACACTCAAAATACACACTGTAAACTGAATAAATAGCTCTATAACAAACTGTAAGTGATCACAGATGGCACTGTGGTCTTAAAAGAGGTCATGTCTACTCTTTTTTTATTTTAATAGATAAATACTGTATTCTACGGTTCATAATTTCAGGACGGTTCAAAAGAATGTAATCACAGTGAATTCCAGTGAGAGATAACAGCCTAAATGCTTAAAAATACCCATTCCACAGTCACATTTTGTCCCTCCAGTGCTATTTGTAATGATTGTGTTGGAAGTCTCTGTAATGTGTTCATGTTGGAATCCAGTCCTAGAAACAGAATTTTTAAATTCATTTTGATACTTGAAAAATGCTGTGAGTTTCTGTTAGGGAAAGGATATAAACAGAAAAATAAAAAAAAGGAAAAACACAGCAACAAGTTGAACCTATGTGTCTAAAGCCTTGTTTGGCTTGTTTATGTCTCCCCACCTACAGATTTAAATCTGACAAGCAATCTGCCATCCTATGGCCAACCTCATCTCCCCTATTTCCTTAAATATTTGCAGTTACAAAAGCACTGAAATTACAAAATTATTAAAACTCAACAATGGGTTAATTAGCATCCATATAGGAACATTAACTACAAACTAAATTATTTCAATAAAAAGACTGTTCCTTTATTCTTATAGCCAAATAAATCCTGCTCTTTTGTATGCCTAAATCAAGCCAGTCCTGCTATGGCTGCATTCTTCATTTTCTGAACTAAGACTGCAACTAATTTGCCAAATTGGGATTTTAGATACATCAAGCATTTAAAACCCATAGCAATTGGTGAAAACAGAATACCTTTAAAACCCTTTTCTTGGTCTTTAACAGAAAAATAAAACACTACATAACCTATTGAAATAGTCTAAATGTTCATGGATAGAATTTGAGACATGCTTTTAGATTAAAGATACTCGGAGTTCTGAAAAGAATGAATGCATACATTCACTGCTAGTTCAAAAAACATGCCAATTAAAAGATTAGTCTTTTCTTTGGTATCAGACTCCATTCTCATAAGCAAGGATTCTACAGTACTCCTCAAGAGAAAGGACTCTAACCACTCCTTGGTAGAACTACACAGGAAAAAAAAACCAAAC
The DNA here is from genome assembly GCF_000690535.1 of Cariama cristata. NCBI lineage: Eukaryota > Metazoa > Chordata > Aves > Cariamiformes > Cariamidae > Cariama > Cariama cristata. The sequence continues at coordinate 18,279 of NW_009614863.1, forward strand.
CAACCAACCAAACAAAAAACAACAAAAACCCAAAGTGCTCTCTTCTTTTAGTCTTAATAACTGTTAGGCTAGACTTAGCAGCGTTGGGGAGTGACTGTAAAGCGTTAGCTCAGCAAAACAAAGGAGCAATTATTTGATTGGCCTGGCCCTCTTTCAACACAGTATAAAATACGCTTTTACTATTACACGAATATGTCCTGTTTCAGAGCACAAACCAAACCCAATATATTCAGACTTTCATCAAGTTATTCCCACAAGCCTGCTTGGGAAAGCCTCCCTTTGCTGACACACTGACTTTTCACTAATTTCTTTGCAACCCCTGTTTTTCTGAGATATTTTGTTTTCTTTTGGACAGAGTTCCTAGTTTAGCAGATCTGCTTCCTGAAAGGCTCTAATTAATTAACCCAGTAATTCTGCTTCCTTGTCTTGTTCGTCTCTCAGGTAATGAGTGCGTTTCAAAGGCTGTTAACGCCTTGTTTGCAGTGTTTATATATGATTTCTGGTTTTGTATACAATAGTTGTGCTATCTATTTTCAGGAGCCTATGCTTTAGGAATACTGTGCTTTCATCAGGAAACTGCAAAAAGCAGTAAATTTTTGTACGAGTTGACACTGTCCGGGACGTGCTGAACAACGTGCTGAATTCTTCAGCTCACGTGTAGAGCATTATGACAGGAAAAGGTAGCATAGGTATATCTAATTCGACTAAGTAAAAAAAACAAAAGAAACTCCTGTGGCATTTGGCACACTAAATATGGTTGTAGGATGCAGAACAGGTACAACTGCTTTTCTCCTCAAAGTGCCAGCAAGCTTTGCTAAGAACTTTGGAATATTATGTCTGTGAACACAGTACAGATATCTGTGAGAATGATGCTTGGCTTAGTAGGGTTGATGCTTTCCTTTATACTTTTGCCATTTATCTTTAAACATGAGTCAACCTCAGAGATTTTACAGAAGCTGTCTTTTTATGAGGACGGCATAAAAAAAATCTCCCGAGGTTCAATGACATCAGCACTTTAACAGTCAAGATGGGTGTGGTGAAGCAGCCAGAGAGAAAGCATGCAAGAGGTAAATCCTGATATAAAACACATAGTCTTGAGCTCCGTTTGATTTTAGGATTTTTGTTAGTTTATAGATTCTATTTAAAGCTGCAGAAGCCATATTGAACCCAAATTTACATAACAGCTAGGCTGGGTTCCTGAGCTTCCTCATCTTCCCTGAGTCAAGTCTGTTCTAGAAGCTTTTCTTGTCATCTACTTTTCTTGCAGATTTTGAGAGCAAGAGTTACCAATCAGCAAGATTAAAGAGATGTTAAATGTTAAGAAAGTAACTTTCATACGAATGTGGCTTGCAATCATCCATTTGTCTAATACCACTTAAAGTATTTTTTCCTTCACTGGGATTCAAAATCATTGTTAAGCTGCTGAAAAGTCTCCTCTCGCATGTAATTTTTGCTTTTGGACTGGTGCAGTAACAGTGTGTTGGGATTCAACACAATCTGTTACTTGAAGATCTTAAACTTTTTTTCCCTAGACTGTTAGTATCTGTCTTTAGCACTGAAACAGAGCTTGATGATTACATCCTAAACCCACTGGAATAAGTAAAATTTTTCATAGGGCCCCACTAGTTGCAGGAGTGGTCATTATACGTCATTTAATATTTCCCTGAGATTTAGCAGCAAAGGTCAAAACTTAATCCTAAATCTTCATCCTGTCTGAAAGCAATATTCCTGCAATCGCTTTACAATGCTTGCTTGGTGTCTAAGTAGCATAAGACCTAGACGTTCATAATGAAGCTTTTTGTTCAAACTGCTTGTACTGAGGGTTCAGCCTTTCAAACTAAAGTTAGCTTTCTGTCTTTTTTTGCAAGCAATTCCTGGGTAATCTTGCCGTCCAGTGAGGCTCAGTTTTCCAGCTGTACCTTCTGTGTGAGATTTTGGAAGGAGGACAAGCTGTAGAATCTCCTTTATTATGGTCTGATCTTGTAGAAGAGCAACCTTTATTAATAAATATGCAATATTTGTATTGTTCAAGTTAGTGTTTAAAACACTTACGGGTATTGCTTTTTTAATATATTAATTTTCGTACTTTTTTATGATACTTCAAGGGGCTTGTTCCTCCAACCCTTGCTCTTTGGAGCAATGTCACTCAAAAGAGGGATATCCCTGTGTTCAGTGGGATGCCCAAAAAAAGTAAGAAGAGTCCTATGATTCGGAACACTATACTGGAAAAAATTTGTCTTGAAAGTTGTATGCTTTTTTGCAAATGCTTTATAAAAAAAGAAAATATTAACCATACTTATATTTTATTGATGCTTTTGATTTCTGTATCTTTTTAACATCATATAAGAACACGTAGAACACAAGGCGCACATTATTATGTCTGCAGGAATACTAACATGACATGTTTTATGTCACTATGCATCATACTAAAACAAAACAACTGACTGCTGATTCCATGCCAGTTAAAGATTTTTTGAGAGGAGAGGGCTTAAGTGAATTGTGGGAATTTGCTTTCTTGTTTTAGAGGTGGTGCTTATTATTTTATTACCGCCTAAGTGACAGTGCTGTTTGATGGTAGTAAGCTGTAGTACCTGCAAGAGTGCTACTGATGAAAACAAATACCTTTGATATAAGTAGTAAATGCAGCCTTGTATAGGGTATTTACTGCAGTGTTAAAATTTATGAATACAGTGCATTGTGCTTTTCTCAGAGAGGAAAACAGAAATGTGGAAAGATTTGGAAATTTCTGTAATTTGATAGTAAGGGTATAAGGAGAAGATAGAATTCTCCAAAGGGGGAAAGAAGTAGGGATGGACTCTCCAAAGACACCGAGTGGGCAGTCAAAACAGTCCTGAGAAAGGTGCTGTAGTCCCTTGCTGCTAGGTGAAGGCATCTATACTTTTTCCTTATGTCTGTAGCAGCCTGCATTAGGTCTTCAGCAATGAGATTGAATGAAGCTTTGCAAGAAAACAGGCTGCGTAGATTCTTCAGCTTTCCCCTGTGTGTAAAGTTGTAACATGGTTCCTGAAATTTTGCCAAGCAGCAAGCCATCTAAAAACTGTGTCTAGAAGGAACAATGTGTGTTTGCAGTCTCAGCTTTTAGTGGTGCAGGTGCTGATTATATCAGTCTTGGCAAATTCTGGGAGGTGTAGTATGGCTCTGGAGTCCTGGAGCAGGAGCGTAGAAATAGGCATCAGCAAGTTAAGATGGTGATCTCTTTTCTTGTTTAATTAATAAAGTTCTTGCTAAGCTCCCTGTAGGAAAGGGAGAGATGCAGGGAAAGAAAGATTTCCTTAGTCAGAGCTCAGTAATTAGAACCAAATGTTCAAATTTGCTTGTCTAAACATCAAGGGTGCAGTACTAAGAAGTTCTAGGAGATCAGGACACATTTGGGAAGCCTGAAGAGTCCAGGGGCTTGGGCATTAACAGAAAAGTCAGAAAATATGAATTTTGCTCCCTGGTTTCATAGGTGATTTTCTTTCAGCAAGTCACTTTACGTCCTTGTTTTCTCACATTAATGTGTTAGAGCTGGGCATTCTTTTCACTGTTTGCTGAGTGTCTATCCCAACAGGATCCTGGTATTTTTAATGGATAGTGGGTTCTGCTACAATATATACAAAATAAACTAATAGGTACAGAATCAGGCCCAGCCTTTGGGCACCAAAGTGTAAAGTCAGATTGTTTGGACTCCTGTGTGCATGTTCTTAGCAATTAGGTTTCAGGATGAATATATCTATTAATCTCTCACAGCCTTTTAGATGGTACTTACCTGTGGAAGTTTCCAGTATCCTCTGAGACTTGAAGGATGCTGATTAAGAGGAAATATTTTTTTGTGAATACTTGTGCATGCAGCATATGTTTTTTATTGCATGTTAAATATTGCTATAGTTAAGTTGAAATGAGGAACGGGCATGCTGCACTGTGCTGTTATTTGCTGTGAAGTGATTTAACAAACGTTTGAACAGCTGTTGCTGAGTAGACACTGTTGATACAAGTGATGGAATCATGAGAGCTGGTGTTTTGGTTGTTTACAATGGGAAAGGATCAATCAAATCTTTTCATGCTTGCGTAAAGGACTCTATATAAAGGTAATGGAGGGTTAATGTAATTTATGACGAAGTCTGTCAAATCCAGCTTTGCATGTATAGTGTGTTTTATTAAACATGCACTGTTCTGATCTTCCCAAAAAGCTGATAGGGTTTTGGCTACTCCAGCAGTCAAGGCAGGAAAATTGCCTTGGAGAACAGTCAAGACAGCTGTTGATCTTTATATTACTTAGCAAAATTCTTTCAGTTCCAGAAATGAACAGTCTCTGAACCATAATTCTAGGTGGACCAGCCAAGTGACTGACACAAAGATTGATCATTTGCAGCACAAGAACAGCACATCTGTAGATAGCATCATTTGCCATGGAAAGGTTCTGCTCTGCACTAATATTAGCTTGCCAATGAGTTTTAGTAGTAACGTGGTAGGGGAATGAAATACAGACTATATACAGTAATGAATGGTATTAAATCAACAGCTAGCATTCCTGGCATATCACAAACTCATCGAACAGGAAAGAAAGTAAAGGTAGAGTATTTTAATAGTTTGTACTCCTAAAAATGGAAAACAGATATCCAGATCCCAAAGACCCCACTTGAACTTTCTGCTTGTGGTCTGGCTTCTGATAAGAACTAAGTCATAAGGACAGTTTTGACAGTGGGCAGCCAGTGATAGTGGATTCTGGGTTTTCAGCTTGCAGCAAAATGCACCAAATAAAGGCCCTGAATTTTAGCATGGTGATGAAATTTTTTGAAAGTCTGAATGCTAATTTTGGTGCCTGAATTGATCCTCTCTGAGTATCTGATCACCAGGACTCAGGTTTGCCAGAGAAGACTCAAAAGGTTTAGTGGTAGCAAGCATGGTGACTTGTTTGGAAGAACTGTGAAAAGGACTTTCTTATATTAAGGAAAATGGCATGCTGAGATGTGCTTATTGTCGGACTGATCTTACAAGAAAGCAATCCTTTCCAGCAGAGCAAAGAGTGACTGAGATGCGTTTATTGGAAGGAATGCTATGTAACAATAAAACATTCAGTAGAGTTTATATTGCTGCTACCATAACTGAGACATGATATTTAAATAGAACAGCACTGCTTTTATGAGTGCACACTGTGATATAAGCTATCAAGAAAAAGGAAGAGTTTAACTGGGTTTTATTTCTTCTGAAGGATAAAAGCTGTTAGATTGTGTACTGATAGCTGCAAGGGTATTCCAGGTAACTGATTACTCAAGAACAAGATGAAGCTGTGGCTATGGGTGTAAAGACCTTGTGCTGCAGCTCCACTAGTGATATGCAATGTGTCTTCATAGTAATTTTGCTTTGGAGGGCAACTTCATGCTTTGAATTAATTGTGTTTGTCTCGGAAGCCTAGAAAGAGGCATAGTCAAGGTATACCCATGCCTATTGCCATGAAGGCAATGCCATGGTGGATGTCAAGGTGGGCTTGAATACAGTCAGTGAGGAAGCTTGTTCTGGAAATCTCTTAATAGTATCCCACTTGGCTAGCTTAAAAATGTCTATGTGTGCTCTTTTGTTCCTCTTTTTTATAGTATAAGCAAATTCCAAATTGGAAATGAAGTGAGATTTGATCTTTGACTTCATGGCTTTGACCATTGGCATTTCCAATCTGTGTTAAAGATTTCTGTAATTTTCTTTCAATGTTACTAGTACAACCTTTTTTATTTCACCTTTTTATTGATGACTGTGTTTAAGATAAGTTGTTTTAATTAACACTTGGTCTTTCTAATGAGCCACAAAACTGGTCACCTAGACAATCAGTGGAGAAATCAGTAATATTAAGGTAAGTGGTGATGCACATGTCTTGATAAACTTTAATGGCAGCAATTTCAATAATTCCTTCACTGATAGATAAAAGCTGTCCTGTGGATAATGAATCTGCCTTCAGGAAAAGCTGAGATGTAGCAGACTGAAAAAAGCACTTGTTTTACTTATGTTAATTTAGGCTATAAATAATAAGAGACTTACACTTTATATATTTAATATTTCAGTTAACTAAGGGCATTAAGGAAAATGAGACACCTCAGAGATACAGATTCAATCCAGCATTTCCTGTAAAAAATGATAAAAAGATTTCTGGGAAGAACAGCAGAATGAAGAAATAAAGCATTGGGGGAAATGGGCTCTTACATCTCCCTCTCTCACAATCATACAGCGTCTTAAGCAGGGGAAGAAGGATCATATTTGCAGGTGAAGAACTGAAGCCCATTTATTTAGAGTTGCTGAGGACCTGACCCATAAGTCCACTGGAGACTGTATCTTCCACTGATTCTACCTTATGAACCGGTTGTTTTAGCTGCTATCCTATCAAGCGGTGTGTATCTGAGACTTACTGTACTGAATCTCCCTGGCAGGATTAGGGCAACCTCAAGGCAATTTCCTTTAAAATCAATCTATGAACAGACCTTTCTTTGCAGTGAAATGTCAAGTCTTTATGAATTCAGAAAGAAGAAAGTCATAATCTTGTGTGACTCTGTATACTCAGATGTGCCTAAGTAGCCTGGAAATTATTGTGTTTTCTCTTCCATAGATAGTAATGATATTTGCTCAGCTAGTTCTGCATGCTTTCCAAAACTTTGTTCTCAAACCAAGCAAAAGAATCTTCACATTCACATTTCTTTCCTGCACAAAGCATAATGAATGTTTAACTGTAATGTATAAACTCATTGGATACCTGACAGATTAATCATAGCAAATTCCATCCAGAAATTTTTATCTCCTTAGTGAAAACACAGCCTTATTCTGTAGTTATAAAATAGACGTAGAAGACGTGTAGATGTGGTACTTAAGGACTTGGTAGAGTTAGGTTAACGGTTGGACTCTATAATCTTAAGGGTCTTTTCCCATCTAAATTATTCGATGAAACTGTGATAGGTAATACTGCCCTAGAGAAGTATAGCCATAATCCCCTCAAAACAAAAGCAGTTATTTGTGTATGCAGTGGCTGGTTCCATAGACTGAGAGCTACGCATTTCTGCTACTCACTGAAAGTATCATTAATTACACATAGGGTTCTTTTTTTTTTTAAGTTTTGGGGAGCGGGGGAGTTAAGTTTACTTTTACCTGGGCAAACAGATGTCTTCCAAGCAACCTCAGATAAGATACTTTCTTCTTATGATGTTAAAAGATGGTAGTTGTTAGTATGTTATTGCTCAAAATCACAGTAGGTAGGTAGTGCCTCAGCTCCTAGGAGTACATAAGTCAGGGGCTATAAAGAATGGTGTGGCTATTGAAAGGTGAAATCTCGTTACCAGTGTCCCAGCTAAGAGATTCCTGACCTAAGTTTCATTTTTGGATACCTTGACTGACCAGTATGTTCTATCTGACCCAGCACATGAATTGAGTCTCTTGTTATGGGAACACCAAAACCAAAAGAAAGTTGAATTGCATTTGTCACTCCTACACTAAGAGCCAGACCATGTTTGGAATCATGCTGCACAGGAATTTAAACTCAGACTTTCAAAAACATTATTCCTGGAGGTAGCAAATGTGAGTGAGGGTGCAATACGTACTGACCCTAGAGAAAAGAGTGTGTTGTGTCTGCAATGCAATATGAAACAAAAAGAAAATAGGTTTAAAACCAGTTTATTTTTTTTGCAGCAAGCAATTCACTCACAATTTTTAAAATGAAGGGAAAATCTGAGTCCTGGGCTATTTTAACCACAAGAGTCCAGAAGTTTAAAAAAGAAAAAGAAAGAAAGAAAGGTGGCAAAACTCTATGCCAGTATTCTCTAAAAGGCTTTCCATAACTGTCTTGAGAAGGACAATGAGAACACTGAATCTGTGACTGAATTAAGCAGGTACTTCATTCTAGATATCTCGATATTTGATGGTACATTAGCCAGAAACATCAGGGAAGGAAAGAAAAGAGGAAATGTGTGAATCACAGCATTTGCTACTTTCAGGTTTGAAAGACTGTAACTTTTATAAGGTTCAAAGTAAGTAAGTAAAGTATGTAAAAATTATGAATTGGGAATTGTTGGAAAAGACCCTGATTCATACAGCTTTTAATCACTGTCTAACCAGATGCTCTACTATACCACCATTCCAGTTGAATATTTCAGAACCATTAATTGATTTTATCCTGTCAACATTCCTATATAATGCAATCTAATTTTGCAAACGATGAACTAAGAAAGTATGTGACTTAAATGACCAAAACCAAAAATCTAGGTTTTAGCCAGCAATTGATCGGGTACTCTGAGACCACGCTCCACCAGGAGGACATGCCATGCAGGACATGTCCCGTACTTACAGTACCATTAGCACCCACACTTCCAATTAGGCTGGGTCATGTCTTCAGTAGAAAGGCAACTTGAGACCTACACTGCTTTTTCAGTGTCTTGGCTGGAAATGTATTTCATATTGCTGCTCTTTCGAGACAAATTGGTTTGGGTCAGGCTGTTTTCATCGTGGAGACAGCAGGTATTACGTGCTGCAATTTGTGCAGACTTTTCCAGCTATCTTTGAACTAGGTGGTTCCAACACTCTTAGCAATGTAGCCAGAGCACCATGGACCAACAGCTGGGGATTGCTTTCAAATACACCACTAACAGTGCCTGTGTTAATTTGGACTCACCTAGACAAGCTGCAGTTACTACAGCATGTATGCCCCCACAAATAATTTTCAGGGAGGGAGCTGAAACTGTAACAAATGAGGCTCAGATGCATGATCAGCCGTGCAGGAAAGCAGTGAGGAAGGTTTGTGCAGTGACTGAGCTGCTGCAGAGCTGTGATGGTAGCATACGATGTCATTAAATTAATTCTCTACCCATACTACCCTTCAGCTATCACACCAAGACCAGTGGGGCTTTACATCTCTCTGCACCAACTGCTGCCTGATTCCCTGGCACATTGTTCCTCAAGCAAACCCTACAGTTCCCCTCAGAGGGCTTCTCCATCACAGCCAGCTGCTATCTATCTTAGTCTCTAATCTCTGCTATAAAGCAGGCCCATTTTCTAGGCAGTGTTTACTGAAAACACAGGAGCGTGCCTGGCTCCCTTAGCCATATCTCCTCCTTCCCTCCCACTGCCCAGCAGGCTATGGAGGTCAGCTGCAGAATGCTCCTACTGCCTTTGAGAGAGCGTGGAGTGAAATCACCAGCCCATGAAACCATTAACCCTGACAGGTTTAAAGTTGCTTCCTCGGAGGTTCAGAGAGTTCGTTAGGCTTACAGCTAGTCAAAGTGGTTGATAGTTAAGCAAACAGTAACATGATTGAAATCTTCATTAGAGAGAAAACTGGTGCACTAAAGGAAGGATTTGGGATACAAGAACATAGTGCAAGTTCAAGGCTTTCAGTGAGATCAGTAATTTAAAATGAAATTTGTAAAATCCTGAAGAAGAGATAATGAAAAGGGTCAAAACCAAATAATAAGAGATAATTATGACGTTGATGCTACTCACATATGGCACTGGGAAGCTGAAAAGAAGAAACTGGATCCTACTGTAGGGCTTAGTACTAGGAAATGTTAAATTCTTTAATGAAGAAGCACATTTGAAATGGTAACTTCCTTGTATTTGCTGCGGTAGATTAATTACGGCTAAGACCCATATATTCTGTAGTTAGACTTCTATTTCTGTAGGGATGCACTAAGATTTGGGAAGTATAAACCATCTGGTCCTGCCTTCAGCAGCATTTTTGTCCCTCTTGCCTGACAACTGGGATTGTGGTAGGACGATTAGGGACTTTGCTTGAATAAAATATTTCTAGATTTCTTTGCAGCTTGTTCTGAACTAGTCTACCCATTCCCATCCATCTTGACAGATGACCTGTCTTATTCTAGGGGTTCAGAGAGTTATATTCTTTGCCTTTTCCTTACTGCATGAGCAGACCATCAGGTGGTCTGACATGTCCCAAATGGCACCCATCATCAACATATGTCATGCTGACTGTACTTGACCACTTTTTTTTTTTTAACGTGTGGCTTAAAGGGAGTAGAAAGGAAGTGGGCTGTATGATTTTTTTTTTCTTGATAACACCTCCCTTTCTTGCCTGGGGTTGTCACTAAAGCTCCACAGGCTGTTTGAACAGTATTGTAATGGTGCTATATTCAGCCTGTGAAATGTAGGGTGAGCATTCATGTTTTAAGAGAGACTTTTAGGAGCCTACCCAGCTCTGGTTAAAGCCAGTGGGCATCCCTGTATGTCAGTGGAAGCAAGGCAAGATTTCAAGTCACATCTTGTATTCTGCATGTTTTCCTGTGTGTCCAGAAATTTCAGTTACCTCCACTCATGACTAGAGATCATGATAGCTGAATTTTTAGTCAAATAAGACAAATACACTTCTGTTCTCTCTAGTTATATATTTATTTGGTAATCAACACAACTTCAAAGTTCACAAACTTGTTCTTTGTTTCTTTAAATGTCTGACATAGAGGTTAGGAGCCGTGATCTCCAATGGAAATGAAGAACCACAAGTGGGGTCAGTCTCTCAACCAGAAAGGCCAGGAGTTGCTCCATAGTCCCATACAAATGCCAAGGCTATTTTGCTGTACAGACCTGTCTGATGCCTGGTGTTTTAATATCTTTGGGGCCCAGAAGGATAGTTTTGTATATGGTAGTGTGTTTCTATTTTCTAGCCAATGTTTCTGGTAACAAATGAGGAGACAACATATTTTCTGCTTAGCATTTTATTTTCTTGTCAGTAGTTTAGCACAAGGAAGAATACTTCTTCCAAAAAAACTCCAAAATGTGTTCAACTGTGGCCTGTCACAACTTTATTCCTCTGTGTTGTGTTTCTTGGGCTGCAATGTGAATACAGGCTAGTGTCTTGTCTGGGTTTCAGCTCTAAGTTTCCCCAGTTAGGGAATATCACAGATATAGACATGTCTCTGGCAACAAGGAAAAGAAAACCCACTGCCCTTCTGTGTGACTAAAGGAAAAATCTGATAATCTGTTTTGATTTGCTGTAGATGTTAACAAAAGTCTCAGAGGACTCTGAAGGACAGGCACAGTGAAAGTTGGTACGGGACTCCAGAATATGGGCGCTTTTAGTTGACAGTAATTAAAATAATTAAATATTGATATCAGAAGATATAAGAAGCCTGGTTTTATGTACTGATCTCTTAAAAAAAAAGAGACATTTAGAAACAATCTTGAGAAAAAGTATAATTTTAAAATGTAATTACCTACAAAACAAGATCACCAATCTGGAAATAAAGCAGTTGTACTTAACTAGAAAGCAGTTGCCAAGAAGTTTATTCATTTTTATGCATTCCGTATTGGAAACTTATGCAATATAGCTGAACAGTTTGTTCCTTTCTTGACAGGAGCTATGATAATAAATGCCAAAAGCTTGGATGTGTAGCTTTTATCCTCCCTAGGGGCTCTTTCAGAATTAAGAACTTTTGGCAATGATTCTTTCGTTTCTGTTTGAAGCACTTTTAGAAAAATGAAATGGTAACATTTCACTTAAAGAACAAAATGCCTAGAATTTATTTCACTCCTATTGCCGAAATGATTGGATCTTGGACAGGATGTTGGGATAAAACTCATTTAACATTCCTGTCAACCTTGATAATGTTTTCTTCTCCTGATGATCTCTTCTATTTCTTCTTTTTCTAGTTTACAGCATAATGAACTGACAGAGTTAGAACTACATCTTACTTTAGATGGAAGAAACTTACAATAGAGCAAAGCAAGCTACAAACTGCCCTACACCCCTGGAAATCACTTAAGTGATTAGATGGTCCAATATTTGGTATTTTGATTTGGCACAGTTGAATGTTTGCCTGTAATATCTGTGGAAGTCTTGGAGATGAAAACATATACATTATGAACTATATTGTTTGTATCCAATTTAATATTTCTGAAATATGAAAAAAGCGATTTTGTGCTTTGGCTTTCTGTTTCATTCAAATTCAAGGGTATGTATGGACTTACTGTGCTTTTTCCAGAAGTGTATTTAATCATCAGAAAACTCTTTATTCAAAACAAAATCACAGATACCTTCTCAAGAAAGGAGGTTATCTTCCACGTAACACTTAGTGTTTCTCATTCACGTGGAGCATGAATCATAGGGTTTGCCTTTGCTGCAGGATGATGAAAATACAGCAAAATGCTGACAGAAATTGAAAGCAATTTGTGAAATGGTTTGAAGTTTTATGAGGCATTTAAAACATTAAATATTTTGTCAGTGTTTGCTCATTAGGGATCATTACATGTTCTGAAACTTTTCTGACACACTAAGGTCTGTGGAGCACTGTAAAGGCCACTGAGGTGGTGCTCACAGACACAGCTGGCTGCTTGCTCAGTGCAGACCTGGTCAAGATGCAATAGCAAGCTATATGTGGAGCATTCTCTGAAATGAGTTCTTCACATAGGAAGAGAAACATTTATTCATCTGATAGTGCACCTGAAGCAAAGTTGCATGATATGCTGATATTGATATATGTGCAGCATTTATTAGTGCAGGTAGGTGAGGAAGAGTTAAAAGATTTTTCATTTCATTTTCTTTGTACAGTGCACTAGAGTGAGGATGCTCAGATCCTTTTGTATATGCCTTTTGTTGTACAGTTTGTGTTTTCTCCTGAGATATGCATTATTTCCATTGCAAGCTTTCAGATAAGCTCCAAGGACAGAGTGTGGTTATTTTAGAGGAATGAAAAAGACAGAAGAATTTGCTTTATGTCTTTGCTGTCCAAAATGGTACTTAAAAAATCAAACTGTGAAAAGTGCTGGTAATAGACTCTCTGCTCAGTTATTTAGAGGTAAAAGACAAAAGATAAGCCTGTTGGCAACCAGAAACCTGTTTCAGCAGCTTCTGAAGTGTGTCCCAGACAAGTCTGCAAAGACATTTCGTAATCATATCGCTGATAAAGATCATGTAGTATTGAACTGATCTGCAAACATGCAAACACAGTCTAAACTTGTGTGTGTCATTGTGCATATGTATTCATCTAGATTTGTGAGCAAGTGGAAGGACAACTTTTCAAGAATTTTGTAGCAAAGTAAGAGAAGTTTATTGCTCATTAACTGTTTTCCAAGTGTTCTTTTATTTTGGCTCTGTTTAGCATTTTCAGTGCGCGAAAATGAATGAAATATTAGCAAAAATATTTCTGACTCACCAAGACAGCCATTACATGACAGAGTATTAAATAAGAAGTAACATTTCCAGCTTTAAGGGCTAAGGCTTTATAAAGGTAAGGGTACAAAAGACGATACAGCAATTGTGCTTGACTTCCTTTTCCACTGTCAGTGCCTTATTCTAGAATCCATATGTTATTACTGACTGCTGATTAACTTACTCTGTGGTTATCTGAAAGTCAGCAAACAAGGATTTTCTCTGAAGCGAAAAGCAATTATCAGTAATATAGAAGTGGATAGGATGGTGATGGGAGATGCTTTCTCCATTCAAGCAGCTCCAGTCTCCTAGAGCTCTCATTTAATCCTCCTGAATGTTTTTAAGTTACCAGCCATTCTGCCCTCTTAGAAACATGGTGACTTTTCACATTTGTGTTAATAGTACTTTGGATGTAAATTTACATCCTAAACTGTGTGGATGTAATGTTTTTGACAATACTTCCTCTTTGGTAGGACAGAATAGTCTTTCACAGTAGAGAAAAATAGAATCATAAGGAAACAGGATAAAGCAGAGCGGTAAATTAATGGTTTGCTTAGAAAATCTACCTGAAGTTTTAAAGTCTGAAAACAGTGTATTCTACTTTTTCCCTGCCTGGCACCCTTGTGAATGGTCCTATCAACTGTGCTATTTAGTCTGTGACTGGCAGTGAAGCCTGTGCCATCGTCACCAAGAATATCTAAGAATTTGGGCTAGTTTTAATTGAATAATTGTGGCATGTAACAAAATACAGGATAATTGGGATGCTGTTTGTTAGGCAGAATTGGGTAAATCTGACAACACCCAATTAAGCTTTGTACGGGAGAGTAAGTGCTGTTGCCTGCATGTCATGGTGCTGTGATTTACGGAAAGAGGAATCCTGGTATGGAAGAAGTATCTTTGGCACTGCCTCTGTTGTGAGCTCAGAAGCAGGGATGACTTATAGGGATCTGCAGCTTAAGGGAAGGAAATCTTTTCTCTGCTTTTCCAGCATCTTGCATAGGTCTTGTCTGTGTCTTCAGCCCTGGCATCAAATTCAACTGCTAGATCTTCTTTCAAAAAAGATTAGTGGAACCAGTAACAGTGAAGTGCCCCTGTGAAGTCAGATCTGAGATGCTAAATATGTCTGTCAGAATTTTCCTGGAAGAATGCAAATTTACAGTAAAAGCAGCACTGCAAGCAGAAATATTATTCTCTAATACATTTCTGTGCCGGTCAGCAGATAAAGTGGATACATTATGTAAGCCTGGCAGCGGAGATAGTCTGTCTCAGAGGCAGTTTATTAATCTTCCAGGAATATAAATCAAGGTGATTTCATATTGAGTAAAATACTTTCACTCTCCTTTCCAGACTCTCAGTAGTCATTAAGCACAGTAAGGGAATTAGCTTTTTGACCCAGCATTCACCAACAGTAGATCCTGCTAACAGTGGGAATAGTCTTAATGAGCAGTTTGCAAGAGAAAGATTTATGTATTCTCATTATAGGCAGATTTTGTAAGATTTTTAGCTTTGTGGCCTGAACGGAAGCTTGGAGCCAGTTACTAAGAAAACAGTCAGACTCGCTATAGTACATGAGGAGATATAATGCCTTAGAGAAATGGAGATGTGATTAGCTTCGAGGTCTTAGTGTTGAGTTTCTTCTGAATGGCATGTCGTCTTGCAATTGCATGCATTTCAAGGGATCCCTTCTCATTCTGTAAGATCAGCAGAGATGAGATGAGCAACAGCCTTTCAGAGTTGAAACAGAAGGTAGATGTAAATGCAGATGATCATATATATTCAACACATTCTAACTCCTCTTCATAGGTCCACAGTTCCAGACTACTGAGTCTGCAAAGCACAAATTTGCTGTACAATGGTTTGATTTCTTACCTTGCTCTGGATGCCAGTTGGAAATAATCTGTTCAGCTTGATCCCTGATCTGTCTTTGCATAGGAAAAGGAGGAAGGGAAAATTAAAGAGGCGATAATGCACTGATGCTGTTTTGGAGTGTACCTCCTACAGGATCAAATCTCAAAGGAAAAAAGCTGAGAACACTAAACAACTTTAAGCTAAGAAGAGAAATGCTTGGCAATCCTCCTCCATCAGGAATCGGGTGCTTGTATATAGCTGTCTCAAGATTTAACACATGGGTATGTCTCCTCTGCATAACTTTATCACATGGCCCGTCCTTAACCGAGTGGAAGTGTCCCTTTCTGGAAAAGAATTACTTTTTCTGTTCTGCCTCAGTTGGGGCTACTCATTGTCCTGGCTAGTGGGAGGCATAACAGAGATCATTTGCTTGAACTATTGTAAGAAGAATGCTATGCCACATTTGCAGAGACAGCTAGCACAGGACCCGGGATACCGTTAGATTCTTCAAGGGCTGGCACAGCAGTTGACAGCTTCCAGTTTGAAGCAGTTGTGCTTCAAATCACTCAAAGACACAGTACTGTATCTAAGAAGATATAAGACTTCCTAGTCCTCCAAAACTTTAGCTAAGAGTTCGTTGCAATCAGAAAGGATGAAGTTATAAATTATTATTAGTTCTTGTGTCTTACAGTTGTTGTCAACGAGTGAAATTTTCCTTGGTATCCTTAGATGAATGTCTGTCCTTCAGGTTCATGAGAATTTGCTGTACCTTCAAACTGAAAATTGTCTGTTTTGGTTGTCATTCTGTTTCTTCATAACCTTTAACAAGTCTATGATTATTTAATATATACCATCTCTCATCAAGAAGGGGCTCCTTTTACAATAAGAATCTCCCCACAAATGTCTTCCCCAGAAAAAAAAAATTAAGTTTTTTTCTATATTAAGTGGGGGTGAGATAAGGAGGCAGAAAGTAATTAAAACAGTTGATGGTGCTCAGCTCTTTAAAAAAAAAAAAAAAAAATCAAACCTTCCATTGTATTCCATAGATGCTTGGGATTAAATATTTACTATCATTCAAGGTGTTTCAGTATGAAACCTGTTTTTTTGCAGTGTCTAGTATAGTGGCATCCTGTTACTCGAGTGTCACTCCCAGATTCCATACCATAGAAATTTACATTATTAACAACGATGGTAATAATAGTAGTGTTTTCAGGAGCAGGGTGCCCATGGAGCCATCCCGTTACAATGATTCATTGCTGAGTCTGATAGAAACATACCCACTGCTGAACTGCAGCTACAACTATTGAGAGCAGCCTAGGTGAAATTTAGGTATGTATATCTGAAAGCTTTAGCTAGAATAAAAAAACCTAGCATTTTAAAAAAAATAGTAGTTGTATGATGCTATGGAAATGGGTGTGGCAAGATGAGCTAATTGGACAGCCAACATATTGCACAGTGTGTGCATAGTGTTACCTAAATGCTGAGTCATGCTTACTATAAGCCCATTCATTCAAGAATTTTGTAGTAAGACCAGTCATGCCCCTTAAAACAAAAGTATTTGATCTTTGGTAAGAGAATTTTTAATAATCTACTACAATAAAACTGATCTGCAAAATATATTCTGTTGAAGAATCTTCAGTGCCACTTCAGTGAAATTCCAGAGTATGGTCACTTCTCATGACCTGTCTTATACTGTGTCTTTAACACACGGGCTCAATAAGGTAATAGGAAATTAATTTAATTTAAAATAAAAAAGCTATGAAATCTCAAGGTGAGCTTTATAAAGACCGTATTGCCAGTAAGTCCTGGGAAGATGACTGTATCTGCTTTACTTGATGGGAAATTAGAAATGTAGGACTTTCTCCTGAGACGTATCACAGTGCACTTGTCTTCCTGAATTTGAAGCAAATCCATACTGCAAGAGTAAATGCAGGGGACAACTGCAACAGAATCAATGATTTAGCTAAATCAATTAAACCAACATTCCTCTTTCATGTTAGAGCAAAACAATGTTACAGCTTGAGTTAGAATAAATTGCTGCTTAATAAGGCCAGAAGTAAGTAATCTTTTTTCAGCTAATTCCTGTTCAGTTTCCCCAGCTATAAAACACTTAATAAAGAAAGTTTAGCAGCTGTACTGTTCTCTGAGGCATGAAAAATCTTGATTAAGGTTGCTATACTGTAGTCAATGAAGCTTAAACCTTGATATACTGGGACACAAGGAGGGGCCAAACTAGCTTTATACTCCGCAGTGTCCTGCTGACCAATCCACAGAGGACTGTTTGTTTTGGACTCCAAAAAGCAGCTTGCCAAACCTCCCGCCTGTAAGATAAGCGGCGTGTTATCTGTGCCTATCTGCAAGGTTAAGAGCAGCAAGCAAAAAGCTGTGGGCACAGAAGGGCAGGATAGTTTAAGCAGCCTTTGAGGCTGAACTTCTGGCATTTCTGCTTTTGACAAAGAAGAATGTGTCTGTTTGGGGGAAAAGATCACCTTTAACTTTTTTAGACTTCAGGTGTTGGATTTTAGGAGTACATTTCAGCTGGCTATTATAGTTGCCATAACAGCTCTAAGGAAAGCTGTACCTTGCAATATGATTTAAATCACCACTTGAAATATACTTGAATGTAACTTCATTAAAAGTGTTAATACAAGGTGATCAGTGATTCATACAAGTTGATTATGTTGATGAGTCAAGCTCTACTCTGAACCACACAGGTGAAAATCTTAATAAATTAATTATGTGTCATGGACATAGTCTGATCTTTCACTTACGTAACAGGACAAATGTAACAGGACAAAGTTCGACTACATGATCTTTTCTCTAGTTATTACAGAAATGATTGTTGAGCTCAGCGTATAGACAAGTCACTGACAAGCACTGGTCAGTTTAGCACAGTATTGATATTAGCATTGTAGGGCTATTTCTGCTGTCAGTCAGAATGTTTCTCATTAGGCCTTGAATCTTAATTTTTATCTACAGGTTTTCTAAGCAAGACAGCAGTTTTCCTTCTGATTTTCCTTCACCAGATTCTGTACTCAACTACACAATATAATAAAATAAAAAGTCTGGGTTTGGGATAAAAGTCTGGTTTTCCTGGACCAGATTCTGTACCCAACTATACGATATAACTCCATGGACAAGCAAAAATGACTGGGAATGACACTTGTTTGTATAACTGCTGGCAGTGGATCACTGACCAGACTGACTTTATGGTGTTCTCCATGCAGTTCATTAGCCGTGCTCCACATCTGCCTGATCATATCATACCTACCTGCTTCCATCATAGATGTCAGAGCTGGAGAATTTTACCCTCTGTAATGTGTAAACCTTCCTGCCTTTTGGGAGAGGGTGTTTCTCCAGCTGTCAGGGGTGTTAGTGACTTGAAAGACTTTTCCAAGAAGCTGCAAGGAAGTAATTCAAATGCATGAAGTTTCTGATGCTGATTGTCTTCAGCAGCTCTCTTGAGATCTAGGCGTTCCTGGGGCTGAAGCCTCTTCTGTTACCTGAGTGGAGGAGCATGAGGCCAAGGAAGGAAGATCTAAGATATTCCTAGAATTATCCTTTTTTCTTTTAGATGTTTCTGCGAAGAAATTATGACCTGGCCTGATTATATCATTGTACCTGCTTCAATTTAATGCATTTATGTCCAGAATTAATAATAAAGAAGACACAAATTTTTCTGGCTAAATTAACATTTTTTTCCTCCTGAAATCTAAGGAATTACCAGTTATGTCACCTGCTAGGATGTATCTTCCGTAGTTGTTAACCATTATTTTCACAGATACAACTGCACTGCAAATGCAATGTATGTACAACATACAAAGGCATTGCAATGAACGGGGTGTAGACAAAGGTAAAAATGACATCGAGAGCATGAGCACTGAACAGATTTGTTATTTGCATGCAGACTGTTCATATGTGCAGATTTTACTCCTGGTTCTGGTTTTAAGTACTTTAATTGGTATACATTCCCTTCTATTTTTTTACATCTCTCTTAGAAATATTGATTCCATTGTATATAAAGAGGTTTGGAGAGTATCATGTGACTGAAAAGAATAAAACGTAGCACAAAGTCGGAATGCTAGCTGCTACAGATAGAATGGTATTGCAGTCACAGGATTAACTGAATTTCAATTGCTGCATTTTCAGTATTAATATTTTCTCCATTTATTCTGGGGTATGATGTGCAGAACTTTGAATTAGATCTGAAAAGTAGGGAAAAAGCTTCATGTGGAGTTTGTTAGTCCTTGCAACAAATGAAATATATTTACTTGCTCTGCCATTTGTTTTCATTTTGTACTTACCCTGGAAAGTATTATAAAATACATTCCCACGGGTAGTGAACTGCTGTAAATGTTCTGATGAAAAGTTCATAAAATATTTTTTGATTTCTTCGTTGGTAAGTGAAAACTTTTCTCATTTCTAATTATGAAATTTAAGATTAAAAAAAGCCCTGAAACATTGAGACTAATCTGGAACAGATTTCATCTGTAGTGTAAGCCTAGAACCTCTTTCTGTAGTTCCTTCTCATCAGCTGCTATTGCAAAATATCTTAGCAAGGAAAAAAGGGATAGTAGCTGGACCAAGGCCACCTGAGCAAAACACTGATTGGGACACTGCAGTTATAGAATCAAGAATCATGTAAAAACATTTTTATGATTAATGAAGACTGGTTAATAAGTAACTGGCAAAGAACAGTTCACACCTCTGTATTGTGGTTATTTAGATGTAATTGGCTTTAGTGAGATCACACGGCTATTGCATTTTATTTGTACAACCTTGTCTGATTTACTAAAAATCACTTGAGTGTTTTTACAAGTTTGTTTCTTTTTTTTATTAAAGCAGAGAGGCTGACTCATTGTTCTTAATCCATCTGTACACAGATGGCCTCTGATGTGTATGCCAGCATCCATATTTAGGGAAAGGTTCACAAAGAATGAGACTGTGTGTTTCTGTGAGTGTAAAAGGCAGCAAATTCAGGCCTTTGGTGTCATGCTATGCATGATGAATTTTTCTGATATGTATTCTAATTACAAATTGACTGGTGTTTCAGTGTGTTATCTTGGGGTTATGGTAGAAAAAGTTCAAGGCACTGTTGGTTTTCAATGTCATTCAGAAGTTGAGCATTTCTGCTGAAGCAACGTCAAAGCATGGCATTACAAAAGTAAAGATGTCTTACTCTGGACTGTCAGCCTGCTATGTGCTTGTGCATTTTGATTCAACGACGTATTCTGAAATGCTGTAGAACAGTGTGTTCCTTGACAGCTTTTGTGGATGAGGTCTGCAGCAAAAGCAAACGCTTATGATGGTCAGCTAGGTAACTTTTGTCCTGGCCATTACTTTTATTTTATTTCTTGTTTCGTTGCTGACATTTATTGTTTTGTTGCTGTTGATGGTGATTTGCTATTTTGACATGCACAAGTCCGCTAGATCATCTTACTTGCTAAAGTCATCAGTAGTTAGAGATCATGATAACCTAGGAGTTCTGCAGTCACATTCTCATGTATTTACTGACCCAGCTACCCTGCATTTTTTCTACAAATGAATTCCACCAAGGATGGAGTTTCCCAGCTGTATCTATCTGTATCAAAGCAAAAGAAAGGAAAAAAAAATTGAACAGATCTACCATGAAAAATCAGGCAATTCAGTTAGGAAGTAATTTTTAAGTGCACATTGTGATAATTAAAGACACAATGCTTAAAGACACAATACAGAAGAGCTTAAAAACAATTAGCTTTCGTTTATTTCCTGGAAGAGAAAGCTAATATTCTAAGCTAGTTTGGCGGACCTATGAATATCCTAATTTCACTCTTTCTCTTTCCTAACCTTTCTTCCTTCTTCCCCTTCTCCAAACAGTCTACTGTAAAATAATAGACTTGCTTTTTGTTTTGTAATTTTGTTATCAATGTATTTTATAAACAAATAAGTATATTACGTGGGGTTTCCTGGAGAAACCCAGCTTAAATTATCCCCCAATTACAGTCTAACATGAACAGAAATTAACAGCCCAGTTCTTTTAGCCCAAACATACACTGGTTTATGCTAAGGATAAATTCGATTGGCTAGAATGGACTTAAATGTGCCCTGTATGTAAAATGTATCCTCTGTGTTCACAGGCTCATGAACATGTATCATGGTAAGTCATAAAATATATCACAATCACAAATCATCTTATTTTCCTTTTTCCTTTCCATCTTCTTTCCTTGTAGTTTGCTGATATTACTTGCTATACCGTTTGTTTAATGTCTTGCACAGTCATCAGAATTGAAACATTTACACTGCAAAGTACTGCCACACTATTGCTCCCATATAAACAGATCGTAATAGACAAGTAGAATTGGAAATGTAAGCCACTGTGTTAAAGTGTTATGTGTTATGAAGTAGGGACATCCTCCTTGCATAAAAAATGTTTTTCTTTTATGATAGACTAGAAAGTTTCTGAAGAGGCTCATGTCGCCTTCCATAGTCACAGGTACAAGAGTATGTGTTATTCCAGTTAGGGATGTACCCAGAAAAGGTAGATGGAAACCCAGAAGTCAATGCATAGGTTTTACTACAAAAAGTAGCTGTGAAAAGCAGTACCTCCTTATTTGATACCTCAGTTTCTTCTCTGTCAACAGTTCGTATCTATTTAGGTGAAAAAAAACAAGTTATTGCTTAAAAAACTTTTATTCAAAGGAGCAGTCTATGGATGTGAGTCCGACTTCGTGATTACCTATTCATCACATTGTTTTCAGCTGCAGTCTGAATTTCATAATCTCTGCAGATATCCGGAAGGCAGAAATAATAATCTAAAACTCAAATGTCCCAAGAAGCTGTAGCAGTAGTAGAGCTAACATTGTGAGGATCAGCAAAATACCAAAGCCAGGACTTTGAACATTTAAAAATTCCTTGCTTAAGACGCTTAGATGGTGATTGATTTTTCCAATGATCATACTCCAAACTCCTATAAAACATGTTAAATTGTGCATCCAAACTCTTGAAGCATGCATAATAATCACATATTTTTTAAGTTTTGCTAGTTGAAGTATACTAATATTAGGTAGTATCAGCAACAATAGATTTACCTGCCTTAGACAAGCAAAAAGAAGCTACAGCAGGCATAGTGACATAATTGCCTTAGGTCTTTGAATTTTTTTTGTTAATCTAAAATCTAATGCACTGACCCTTTTCCACGTATTTAAGCTTTTTAGGTAACTATTCAGGCAAATAATAACAGATTTTTTGTGATCTAATACAAAGGAATTTTGCACTGACATCAGTAAACTAGGAACAGTTTGGTTTCAGTGGGAAACGTGGTAAAATTAGTTTAAAAATTGTTAAGGAATTGCTTTGTAATTACCTCTAACTATTTTCCTGTGCTAGAGATCATAGGAACTAAAAAGAAAGAGAATTGATATTCTAGCATTAGTATTCATCTGGGATTTTACTTTTGCAGTCATACAGATCTTAAAACATTCATGTAGAAAGCAATAACAAAACCAAAAATTATTTATTATTCTAGGAGCTGCAGCTATCAGTATCTTTCATTTAATAAAGACTGTTCATAATAAACTTACACCTTTAGGGTGAACCTGCAGGACAGAGGAAAACTAAAAGATAACTAGAAGATTAATGAACTTTAGAGATTGCACACAAATTCATGTAAACATCAAGCTGGACTAGTCTAGTTCTTACTAGAAAACACCTGTTTCAAGCTGGAGAACGCAGTATCTACTGGAGAGATATGAACTTAACTACCAAACAGGCACAATTAACAAGTCCTGCATTTTCCGTCTATCAGGAAATCTATTGCCAAGGTGTCTAAAACAAGAAACTGAAATTTGTGCTTACTCTAAGAGCCATGAGAATTGAAGAGTACCTGCTAGCACTGTTCTGTTTCTGTGACATGCCACCATTGTTTTTTCAGTTCAGGCTGTTCTCTGCTACTGTACTCATGTGGGCAAAGAGGGAAGAAGTGTGAACAAAACTGGATATAGCTAATAGACCTGCTCCCAGGTAGACCAGAGTAAAACTAATTTGGCTAGTATATTTATAATTTGCACTGAATTCATTACAGAGACTAATGAAGATGTGCATTCAAATGATTTCTCCTAGGGCTGATTTAAGAAAGCAATCTGGAAACTAGGCTTCGGGGAGGGGAGGGGAAGTAATGCCTAATTCAGTACAGTAAAGTATTCTGTATTATAGAGTTTCTGTGGTAATCTGTTCTTTGTAGGCTAGTAAGTGCAGACCTCCCCCAAGGACTGCTTGTAATCTCTTTTGTTATACTCAACTCAAAATAATTTTCCATAAATCTGCAGCACAAACGATTTGGTCATCAGGCAGGTGCATCCTTCTGTGTAACCTAGACTATACAATAATAGAGACACAAGGAGGATTACTTTTATCATTGGTGTCTCCACTGAGTTTAATAGATCGACCTCAGGGATTTTTTCCATTGCAGGAGATAAAGAAACTATGTATGAATAGCAGGTTATTTGATGAGTAAAATGTTTTTAAAGCAACTTGATGGCTTCTTTGGTCTTGGATTGGTACCTCCAATGCTGCATGAACAATATTTCTCTGATTTACTTTTCCTCCTTGGAAATATGATCAAAGCTTTAAATGTGGGAGTATGAGAATATAAAGGTTATGATCATCATCTGCAGTAATGCAGCTTTGCAGAAAAGAGTAGGTCGTATTTGTTAACACTAGTTTAAGACCCGTTACCCCACCTAAATAGTGCCATCCTGCCTTCTGGAGAGGTCCCCACAGGTGGTGTGCTGTAATTCTGCTGCATGGCACAAATTAACAGAAGTGCGATGAATCTGTTTGGAGCTCTTAGGGTACAGTATTGAGCTGTAAGCAGTTTCCATCAGAACAGTGCGTGCAGGGTAGCTTGCTCTCAAGAGAGAACGTTGTTCCAAGATAACCATTAATAATGTAACCCGTAAACCAGGAGTGGGGAGAAGAAACAGCCTGCTTAAGGGCTAATTAGATCTCTGGTAGGTAGTGCACTTTGACACCCCTCATGTTACCTTATAACAAGATGAGCAAGTGAATGTGCTAGTGGCTATACATTTATGAAGGCTTTATATGGCACATGCACAAAGCATTCCCTAATGCCTTACGGGCATTCAGGACATACAGTTGTGAGTGCTATAGTACAGCTATGAAATTCTGGGATCAGTAGTGTTAAGCTGTTGTTGTTTTTACTACTATTCAGTGAAAACTAACAACTGGATCAAGACTGCATTCTTATTTCTCAAAAGCATCCAAGTACCTGTCACACATTGTTTGTACTTATTGCC
The DNA here is from genome assembly GCF_000690535.1 of Cariama cristata. Taxonomy (NCBI): domain Eukaryota; kingdom Metazoa; phylum Chordata; class Aves; order Cariamiformes; family Cariamidae; genus Cariama; species Cariama cristata. Next base: position 42,546 of record NW_009614863.1, read on the forward strand.
ACAAGCTGAATTTTGAATTAGAAGCCAGATGGATGGTTTCAGGTCTTGAATCCATACTAGACATCCAGTCTTACAGCAGAAATATACTATTGCAAAGAAACCCAGTGCTTTAGGGGATTCTACATCATATACAGGGTTAACAGGAAAGCAGCAGGCCTTATTTATGTGTAATACAAGAGTTACCAGAGCAGCAGAAATATTGTTTTCTTTCAATGATTAATGTACTCAATAAAAGTGTAGCATCTGCTGCCAGCTTTCATTAACAAATAAATGAAAAACAAACCCGCGTGGTAGGCAGTGTGTCTGGGGACAGCTTAAACAGGACTGAGCTGCTTTAGATTTCAGCTATTTTCTTTAACATAACAGTGTGGAGCACTTTCTTGTTTATAGGATAAACACACGGGATTGAAGTGATCTGTGTAGCACACAGGAGTGGTTGCCAACCCATAACATTCTGCAGAATGCAAAAATTCCGTAGCTGCTCCCTTGGGAGTCATAGGCTACAATCTTCTTGCATGTTGATTTCAGTGTAAATAACAGTTAAATCATCAGAACAGACAAGCTGCCAGTAAAACTTTGAATAAAGTATTAGTTAGTTCATTTTCCTTCCTTCATAATACAAGTTCAGCAGACTCCAAGCTCAGTCCTTGTATTGATTCAGATATTTCTCACCACAATAATATAAGCAATGCATAAATGTAAGGCTGTAAATGTGTGCTTTTTTAGCTTTCTTGCAAGACAGTAGACTCTCTGAAACACAATAGATAACTATTTTTGGGCTTATTTTCTGTGCAGACAAGGTTTATTTGATCATGGTGTCTTTCTTTTCCACCTTTTGTCCTTGTAACTTCTGAACCATATTGGCCGTTTCCACGCTTTTTGACGAGGAGAAATAGGGAAGGAGGGTTTACATACAACAGTGTCTCAACATAGGGGAAGGTCACAGGGCCTGCTTACAGTATCACAGAATCCACACAGCAGAGAGCCATTCTGAGTGTGTCATCCTCATGGAAGTTTTGATCAACAATTGTTGACTGAAGTGACTTCATGAAATTGTAAGAAGCTAATCTTTTTCAGCTCTGGTACTGCTAAAATTGCTTTACTTCATGGAAGTTTGAGAGTGATCACCCAAGGAGATGTCTAACTGGACATAACTTTGCATCTGTGAAAAGAACTTCACTGAATCAGTCTCAGGATATGTAACAATCGGAGTATTGCTTTCAGCATTTCCAGTTGTTTCAGGCCTTTTTGTATAGAAATTAAGTTCTTTTAAACAAATAAGCAGAGACTACTTCCAGCAATAGTGTCCTTCAGACACACAGGAGCTTAGCAATCTCCAGAGCCATCTGTTTGCATATTTGCAAAATACAACTTATTCATTCATAGTGGAAATACATCACAGAATGGCAAAAACATTTCAGTACTAAAAAGAAAAGATACAAAACCGTCATGACCTGAGGGAGGTAACAGAGCAATCCCTGCGGGTTGTATGATGAGGGACAAGGACAGCTTTGGGAATCATAAGTTACTTATTCTAAAACCTGATGAGTACTCTAAGCTTAATGGCAGTAGAGAGAAACTAGCTGTACCTTCAACTGTACCTGTGAGCTATGCTGAAACCAAGGAAACCTTCCCTATAAATGTTAGATAGGAGACCAATTCATCTGCACTGCTGTTCCCATAAAATCAGCCTCTCCCAATTATCTTCTCTGCAAAGAGCAAAATATCTCCAGAGAGAAGAGAATAAGCCAGATTTCAGCAAGCACAAAGGCTAAGCTAACATGCATCAAAAAATGCGTACATACAAAATAGATGGGATTAGATTTATAGTTTTCCTGTACATGACTTTGGTGCTTAGTACAAACGTGGTACTCATGTAGCTTGTATGGTCACACACTGAAGAGAATTTCATGTTACTGAGAACAGAACCTAGTCCTCAGTCATGATGTACTGTAACTATCATCACCATGCAGATGTGATTATTTGCTAATGAACAGACACCTCTCTATATTTAATCGCATCATACTTTCCAATCTTATGTTTCTTCTATGCTGATTATGTTCCCTGTGTAGCGTGAGTCATCAAACTCTTCAGGTATGTACAGTGTGTGCTATGCAGAATGATGCACTGAGCAGGTGTGGCAAAGGACAGGCAGTTCAAGTAAAAGGAAATTGAAATGTATTTTCAAAGAGAATGTACAAATACCTTAGTGTTTGATTTCCAGGGTGGTGATTAATTGCAAACTGTAAGATAAGAACATACAGGACAAATAAGAGCGATAGCCGTTTATTATATCATGTAGCAGATTCACCTCTGGTTTAAGCTGGCTTTTGGTGGTATGAACCAGAATGCAGGGACCCTGGCAGTGTAAAAGAGATGTGAAAGCCTGAATTCCCTCTCTCTGGTGAACTCTGGGGGCTGGCAAGGTGTGCACAGAGGACACTGATCTCAGCAGTCTGTGCAGGATGAGATTTTCTGGCACTCGGGGAGGCCATCAAAAATTTTAGCCCTATCAGATATGATGGTGAAAATTAAAATATGGCCTGCCCAAATGAACGTGCAGATCATACCCATGCTAAAGTTGATCCTACTAATTTACTTGTACTTGCTTGGCTAGGGAACAAATCTTGGCTTGCATGTGCATTCCAAGTTCAGGGAATACAGAGTGACTGTATTTAAAGACTGCACTCAAATGCTAGCCATGTGATTTGCAGACTCAGAAGGTGTAGTGTGCCATCAGACTTTGTCCAGCTTATACTTCAGCTAGGCTAAAGAGCAAAAGAAATTTGGAGCTTTTATCTCTTTTCCTTGTATTTATAAAATCCTTGTATGCTTTGGTACAACTTGCAATTCCAGCTGAAAGCTGTATAAGTTGCTGTGTTCCAGGTCATAAATTGGGGTGAGATGGCAGTGCTGTGTGATGAGGCTTGCACAATACCCATGCAGCTTATATCTGACTCAAGGCTTTGCTATTAATTCCTCACTTTCATGAACACAAAATTCACATCCTGTTCTTTTTCAAGTCTCTGAAGAGCACCTTCTGTTACATGCCACAAGTAGAAGTCTCTTTCTAGACAGTATAAAATTCCTCGAGATGTAGCGCAGTGAAGCAAGATCATGTCTGAAATGAGGTTATGCATTTCCCCATTACCCAGTGCCTCACACCACTGGAAAATGAAATGACTTCCCAGCCTGAACGTTCCTGCTGTTATCTAACTGTCACTGTACTTCATGTCAATTATTAACATCAGCAATGATAGAAATCTTAATACATGTTAAGAAACAGGACTCCTACATAATTTTTGTTAATCTGTATTATTTTGCCCTATGATCTTTGTTTTGGAGCCTACCTTTCTCCATCTCCTTTTCCGACGTGCTGTCACAATTGGAGTGTTTTGGGCTGATATATTGGTTTTGGTCCTTGGAGGACAAAGTGCAAAAGCTGTTTACTATCCCTTTCACCCTCCAGCCAAAGATCTTGTTCATCATATATAAGCCTTCTGTTTATGAGTTAATTTTACCTAATAATACCACAAAGGCTTTAACAGAAGACTGTAGACACCACTAAATGATGTAGCTGAGCTCTTAGATCAGAACATATTTATATATATTAAGGAAGTCATTGAATATCTGCCTTAAGTGTGAAAAACATGTTTGTTTGGGGTTTTTGGGGTTTTTTTTGTGTGTTTTTTTGGTGTTTTTTTTTTTTTTTGTTGGGTCCCTCACTTAATGTTTTTTCAGTGAATTTCAGACCCAGTGATGATCCTTTGATTTTTCTCAAAGTAATAAATTATGCAGTGTAAAACCTGCTAACTGCCAACAAAGTGAACGTTCCAGTTATGTAAAGCTTGGGGTTGGGGTGGAGGGGGCGCATACAGTGCAGATGCTTGGAATGAAACATGAATACAAGGGGCTGATCTGGCTTTGCTCTGCTTCCAATGCAGGTTTGAAACAGTGCATACTGACCAGAAGGTTCTTGGGATTCTCCAGCTGGATGTGTATCCAGTCCCCAGGAAACAGTAATCTTGGTAGAGCATGTGTGTTGGGGATGGAGGAAAACGTGACCAGAGACATGTCTTTCTGCTACTTCTTTTCAAAGGATACAGTTTTAAGCTTTGCCATCTGGCAAGTGTCAAAGCAGATTTCTGTCTCCTTTAACTTTCTCCAGGTTTGGGTCTTGGGGAAGAGATTCAGGGAGCCTTAGCTTGCCTCTTGACAGCTTTGCTATCCCTGCCTTTGTCCAACAGAAAATGTTTACACCCTGAATCTGACTCAGGAGGAGTTTGAGGAGTAAAAGAAGTGGAGGACTAAGGTCATGGTATGCGGGCATCTCAGCACGACAAGTGATGATAGTATCCCATACTGGGTAATCCCACCCCCATGTCTTTTCGCTACCATAATGCAATTGCATGTGTGCAAATTGCATCATATGTGTCTCCTTTGTGTAATTAAGTATTGCCAGGTACCTTGGACAATGAAATATAGAGATCAGCTAGGAAAAAAGATACTAGAAACTTTCACAGCTAAAGTTTCTCCAGCTTCATAGAGCTGTTCTAGCACTGCAGGTGTAAACTAGTGATTTATTCTGAAGAGTCACAGCCTGTTACCTTTTCTCTTTTCCTTTCTCAACCAGAAAAAAGTGGCCAGGACTAATGCATAGATGTCAGTGTACTCATCCTTCTCTGAAAGAAAACTGATCTCTGAATCGAAATTCTGAGAGATGTCAGCCAAATGCTAACAAGGCTGTAGGTTGCATCTGTACAGGCCATACATTGCAAGAAGCGGTAGCATTAAGCAGTGCTTCTTGTAAACTCTTAGGAATTACATAATTGCAGAGACCACTTGGATTAGAGAGCAGTATAGCTCAGTCATGAAAATATAGCTCCTTTTTTTAGTCATTGGTATGTTTTATCTTTTCAGCTGTAAGGTGATTCAGTCTGGAAGCTTTTTTGTGTTTGCTTTATTTCACATCAAATCATTTGTTAAGTGTGTAGAAACCTTGTAAAATCAAGAGCATCTAATTAGATTGTTATTTTAAATGCAGAAGTCTTAGAACAGATTCCCCCAATAAACTTTAGGAGAGCAGGACAAATTCCTACTTAGAAAGAGAAGAGGCAATGTTAGGTTCTGATAGACAAAATGAGCTTGCAAACCATCTGTTGAACAAAGAACATCAGAAGAGTAACTTGCTATTGCATTTTCTTTTGTGTTAACTGTGGCTAGCTGCTGAACTACATAACATGCACGAGATAAAATATCTGTCCCCACTTCCTTGAACCCTTTTTTGAATTCTGTGGTTTGTGGAGCTCTCTGCATTTCAGTACGGCTGGAATTGGTATCTAGCTTCACTGAGCTCCTAGGCCAAGGACTGAATGAAACTTACTCTGTTTAGGATGCTGCGCAGTGCCAGATACCCTGCATATTGTGTTGTTTCACAGTGTGTCATTTCATGATTGCAAGCAGAGGGAAAATTGGTTGCTAGATGTGAGCATAAGGCCGGTGAGTGTGGTAGCTCTTTTTCCCCTGTAGCACTGCTTATCTCCACCCAAGTCACAAACACAAAGTTGTCTTTAATAGGATTCTGGCTGACAGGGCACTAAATAAGTACATCTCACCCAGAGATGCACGTATCACCAGTGCACTGGCCTCTAGGAGGGGTTTAGCACTTACCCAAGTCCTGCCAACACAACGCTATCTGAATGTCCTCCATTATCTATGGCCAGGCTAAGCCAATCTTAATTTGCTGCAGGATCAAAACAGACAGTGCTAAGCACAAATAAACTTGGAAGAGTTGATACATCTAGGATGGATATCAAGTATGAGATCCTGATTATATGAGAAATGTTGCTGATTATTCCATTGTGCAATCGCTGGATGCTTTTCTGATGCCAGCAACAGTCCTTTGTGTTTCAGGTCAAATGCTTTCTCAGAAATAAACCCAAAACTAACAAAAAAATATAACCTGCAAAGAAATCAGGAAAAAATTAGTTTTTATTTTGCAATGTAATACAACTGGGAGAGCGAAAGATGTTGAGAAGCAGCGGTCATAAAAATACTGTTAGAAATTTTCTCCTTAGTACACAGGATTTATGATGAAACTAATCACATTGATTTCAAGAATAATTCCAGAAGGCATTCTCCTGGAATGAGAGAGATTTTATTTTAGAAAATTCAATTGAAAAAAGAAATTATAATATGTGAACTACTACGAGTTATGCAGTGATATACCAGTATCAAAGCTATTAGCTGACCTTGGACAGATCACTGTGAGAATTACAGCAGATATACTACTTTAATGAGCTGAAAAGTATACTATTAAGGCATATGGTATGTATGAGATTTCTGTGTAATTTTGTAGTTGTGGTATCAGTTATATAGTTGCATAGGTGCATATTATCACCATTCTAAAATGAGGTACCTGAGATGCAGTCTTGTTTGTCTTGAACTGTTGCACAGTGATGGCAGAATTGGAGGTTGTACCTGCAGCTAACTCTCAAGTTTATTCCTCCTCCAGGTCTTCAGAATACATGTTAATATTGCCATCTCTAACTTGTCAGTGCTATAAAAAGCACATGTGGGGACATGATGAATTTCCAATAGACTTGAAGAAGTATTAAGGCCAGTGATTTGGGGATTATTCATCTGGAATATAGTTATTATCTATCATCTGTGCTCAAGGAAGCAGATTAAAATGGGATCAGGCACAGAGAATTGTTACTAAAATGACCAAGGAATTGGAGGGGTTTGTCATAGCATAAAAGATAGAAACATGTTTAAGCAAAACCGAGACAGTGTAAGGACTAACAGATAATGTTGACACAAGAACCAAAAGATCTAAATTGGCTAAGAATAAACCTGGAGTGGAAATTTCATATAAAGTCAATTAGAGCAAAGAAATTCTGAAATAGCCTTCCAAGAGAAGTAATGAGAGGGAAAACAATCTAATTTTAAGATGGAACATAATACTTTTATGAAAGCACAAAATGATGCAGTGCCATAAAAGGCAACTGTACTCAGTTACTCATGAGATCACCTTGCAGTCAGTATTCCTATAATCCCAAATGTCTATGTACCATTTGAAAGCATGAACAGAATTATTATCACTCACAGGCAAGAATTTCATTATCACAGAACTAGACTGTTCCTTGCCCTAGACTCAGTGCTATCACAATTTTGAACAGATTGCTCATAGTAGATATTGGTTAAGCAAAAACTGCCACAGAGGGCTATGCTGATGTAGCAGCTACAGCATATGGGACATATATCTGGAAACTGCAGTCCTGCATCATCTGCCTCTGTAAGTCATGTGGCGCTACATGGACAACAGCAAAACAGGTGAGCTAATGATACTATCATGGAATTACCTTATTTTTTGGCTTTCTTTTATAATTAATGTTTACAACGACCTTAATTCGATGCTGTCATTAGAGCCTGCTGTTATGCTAAGGCATTAGTACCTTTTTGTAAGGTGATTCTTGAAACGCCATGCTGCCCTCTGCAGGTTGCATCATATATGTTTTGGATTTGGGATTTTTCAGCCAGTTACTGGAAAGAAAAAGACATTTTAATGAAAATGTGTTTCTTATGGAAATAAGCAGATTAAGCATAAGCATTTCAAAGTCATCTCCTTGTTTTGGATATTCCAAAGGAACAGGTCATGCAAGTCTTTGCAAATGTCTTTCTCTTAATTTCTCCACCTTAACTCCTCAAAAGATCTAGAGGATATTGTGCAGAAGTGCCAATGGCTGGGAGTAGAAATAAGGTTGCTTGGTTACAAACATTGTTCTATTTAGATTTGAACACAGAAATAACTTGCAGCAATGGAAGGAATCACGTTTCTAGTACTCTGGCATTGGCCAATAGTCTTGCACAAGTTTGGTCCTGCTACTAGCAACAGTGGTAAGGCATACAGCGACTGATACATCCTCTGCTGCAGAGGTCTGGCTGCCTGATAGTTTCTTCCAACTGTGGTGCCTCATTTGAAATGACTGCTTAAGAGAATTAAATGTGTCTATATTGGCAAAATCAGGAATGCAAGAGTTTAGAACAAGTGCTGTAAAGCACATGCAAAGTATAAGCACAAGGAGGAAGATGTTGTGACAGAATTGCCTCCAATAGGTTTTGGAGGTTTTTAACACTAAAAAAAGGAAAGTGACTGGAGTGACTCTGTGTAATAGTCTCTCTTAAACGAATTGTTTAACATGAGACCAGATGGACAATGGTGGGAATATGGTTAGGTGAAGTATGTTGTCTAATTGCTCATTTTTATTCATTGCTCTGGGAATCAATTTATAGTACGGTCTGTTCATCAGAGACAGACTGGAACAAATGAGGAAGGCGCTGGTTAGGTCCCATGTGTTTCTGTGCCACTGTAAGGCTTGAATTTGACAGGATATGAGAAGACATTTTAGCCATCTGTCTTCTCCCCTTCTGCTCCACAGTGCCTGTGCCATTCCAAGGGGTTCCTAGAGAATATGAATGATAGCAGCTAGAACAAGAGGTATGCAGGGAGTGATTTCTAGTGGCAGAAAATTTGGCAGAGCTTCTACTGCCTTGACTGGAGGCAAAGGTTTCCATTTGTCCATCTAGTTTTAGAATATTTGCTGCCTGTCTCTAAGGGTTCATTTCAAGCCTCAGCTGTGTTAACACGAGTGGGACTCAGAGCCAATGCAATATTTGGTGAAGCTCCTTTCAGACTGGCTGCCATGCTTGGCAGACAACACATTGTTGGCAATGAGAGTGGGAATGACTGGCAGTTGTAACAGCAATGCCAAACTGGATGCTAGTCTTTGGACTATAATTCCCATTCCAGCTGCTCAAACAGGAATCATGGGTCCCTGTAGTGCATCTCCAGTCTGCCTGCCTTGACTAGAAACTAGTCATTGTACTTCACTGAGCAAATATCCATGGAATGACTAATGCCAATGAACCCCGAAACCATCCCCATTACAGGGATTAGTGTGACTAAATATAGGAGTAGCATGCATTCTTAATATCACATAAAAGGAAATCCAATGCCTTTTTCTGGTATCTCCTAAGATTCCAGAAAAAGGGGCAATGGGCCATGTATTTATTTTTTCAAGAGTAGATATAAATGCTCCTGAACCACTCTTTTTGTATGCAAAATTTCCAGGCCCCCAGTACTGTACTTCCTCATCCATATTTTCAAGTATTCATGTATTCTCTCTGTAATGATTGGCAGATATAATAAGTAAACACCACTACAAATAAGAAAAAAGCAAGTAAAAAATGAACTAGAAGTGTTTATAGCTGACTATGAAAAAGAACTTCCTTTTTCACAGCTTGCCTGGTTGAAAGCCAAACATTTACTTTTAAATGATCAAATGCTTATTTCCAGATCAGGATATTCCCGATAAAGCCAGGAACCTGCAAAAAAACCCAACAAAACAACCAAATGCAAAAGACCTCAAGAGCTTGACAGAGTTTTATTTCAAGTACAGAATAATGTATTTAGAAATAATTTGAAAAGCAGGACTGGTGACACAAAAGCCGTAAGTTTCTTCTTGAAAATTAATCCTATTTACTGACACCGTTATTTATCACAAGCGATACTTTTTTTATGTGAGAGAGCTTAACTGAGTACAATCTCTTTCCTTTCCCTAAAGCAGAACAGGTATGCCTTATTCCTCAAGGCAGTGTGACTCTTCAACAGTTTTCCTGCCTGCTATAGCATGTCTTTTCACTTATGTTGTTCATAACTTCTTAGAGACCTGCAAACTGAAAATACTGACATATGTCCTCATGCCCTAGGACATTGGTGCATAATTATAGAAAAATAAATACTGACAGGAGAAAAGACTTACGTTCAGCTACCTCCCATTTCTCTTGTCATGTTGATCTCATATGTTCCCTTTTTAAAGATCTGTTTACTGGAGAGGGGTGTGATGGATAAAAAGAATCATAGAATCATTTAGGTAGGGAAAATGCAGTAGAGTGGGACTAGACAGGGTCTATTATGGTAATCTGTCCCTACTTGAATCTAAGAGGTACACAAGCTGTGCATCTGGAACTTGAGGACTACAGGGAGGCATTTTAGTGCCTGGGACACCTCCTCAGCACCCATTCAACACTTTGGGATTTCTTTCAGACTGAAGCCCTCCCTTGTCAAAGTCAAATCCTACCCTAAAAATTCTGCAGTCTACAATGGTGAAGATGTAGTCCAGATGTAATTGAGAATGGTAGACTGTCCTCTTAGAAATTATGCAATAGGATTGGGACTAGCAACAGGTTCAGAGTGCCTTTTTATGCCCGCTATGTGTGCTATCTTCTCCTCTGTCACAGTGAAAAAGGGACTAATAGGTCTAATGTCCCCTTAACTTCCTTTCCTCTTGTATCAGAAACAGTGTGGCCAGCAGGACCAGGGAAGTGATCATCCCTTTGTACTCCACGCTGGTGAGGCCGCACCTCGAATACTGTGTTCAGTTTTGGGCCCCTCACTACAAGAAGGACATTGAGGTGCTGGAGCGTGTCCAGAGAAGAGCAACAAAGCTGGTAAAGGGCCTGGAGAAAAAGCCTTACCAGGAGCAGCTGAGGGAGCTGGGGTTGTTTAGTCTGGAGAAGAGGAAGCTGAGGGAAGACCTTATCGCCCTCTACAACTACTTGAAAGGAGGGTGTAGCGAGACGGGGATTGGTCTCTTCTCCCCAGTAACTAGCGACAGGATAAGAGGAAAAGGTCTCAAGTTGTGCCAGGGGAGGTTCAGGCTGGACATTAGAAAGAACTTCTTCACTGTTAGAGTCGTTAGGCATTGGAACGGGCTCCTCGGGGAGGTGGTGGAGTCACCATCCCTGGAGGTGTTCAAAAAACGTTTAGATGTGGGACTTCAAGACATGGTTTAGTGGGTTTAGCGGGCATGGTGGCATCAGGTATACGGTTGGACTTGATGATCTTTGAGGTCTCTTCCAACCATAACGATTCTATGATTCTATGGTGACACATAAGCAGAGACCCTCTCGTCAGCACAGAGGTGATGGAATCACTGCAGCCTGCAAATCTCTCTTGGCGCTGGTAGTGTCAGGTTTAGAAAGAACACATTTAAATAGACAGTCCACAAGATTGCAAATTAAAGGGAAAAAAGTGTGTGTGACATGATCACAGTAACAATCTAAGCACTTTAAAGACACTGTTTGAAACAGAAAATGTATTGAGTGTAAAAAGAGCACTAACAAACCTGATGCTGTTTCAGAATCTTGAAGAAATACATTATACAGATCGCATTTTTTTTCCTCTTTCCTTTTAAATGAACCTCCATACAATTTCCCCCCTGTGATTATGAGCCAGCCTTGGCTCAAGTGTCCTGGAGGGCATGTAGTGGTCCTTAACTAAGCAAATATAGATGGACATCTAACCATAATTTTAAGTGAGTATTTGCAGTCATAGATAATCCACCATACAACTTGGCATATTCATTATTTGGACAAAATGGAACCTGTTTACGTTAAGATCAGAATATCAGTTAAAATCTTTCTGCAATATACAGTTGTTCAAACTTCATTATAAGTAATATTTAAAATTTTTAATTCAGGAAAATGTTTTGACAGTATGAGGGATTTCTCTTTAAACATATGTTTCAAATATTAGATCATGATGAAACATCATCTGTATGTGACCTTCTGAAGGTCATGATGAAGAAAAGACTTTTGGGTTGTTTTGGTAACAAGTGTATCACCGACAATGGCAAAACAGGACAGACTGAACTTATAAACATTACATCAGACCTGTTGCTAGAGATAACATGTTTGCTAAACTTCTCAAAATGAGCTGATACCACAAGTCATCTCGTTGTGATCAGCACTAGGGCTATTTCCTGCTAAGACTGGCTAGCAGACCGGTATATTATTGCTTGCCCAAAATATTGAACTTACGAAGTAAAGCTATCTTTATTTTGTGTAAATAAGCACAAGCGTTCTCTCCTGGAAGGACAAAAAGGTTGCTAGCAAATGCAAATAATGGAAAATGCCAGTATGCCAATGATAAAGACATTTGAAGTTAATCTATATTTAAGGAAATCTTATTATTACATTGATAAGTGCAAAATCTATACCTTTCAGTCTTTTCAAACAACTTGATGTTTATATTTTGAATTCCACAAAATTGGGCTTTGATATTTAAATAAGTTCTCTTATAATGCTACAGAATGTGTCTTAAATTTTGGAAGTTCAAAAAGCACTAGACTTAGTACTCCGTGAAATAGGATAGAAATTTGTTCAAGTTTTGCTGTGTGCTGTTCATTGTCTTCTCAGAGATCACTTCATGTTTTGGAAGTTTCCAAAAGCTGGGGAGAACAGTACAGAGTCCACTTAATTAGGAGGGCAGGGATAAAAAGAAATAAATGCCGAAAACCAGGTCAAAACACTTCCCTGCATTTCCAGAAGGAAGTGACTTGAATTGGTTGTAAAAATTTCTAAGTATTAAAAATATTCGATAGATATTCAGGCTGATTTTCAGTGGACTGTAAAGCCAGACTGTACTGTTATGACCCTGTATGGACCAATGATGAGTTTGTGGAAACTAACATAACTTGGCAAATAAAACAGCAGTCACTTTGTAAAAGTTGTTCCAGTTGCTGAACAAAAAAGGATGAGTGTTTTGTACGAAGAAAAGTGTCCTTATTCCTTGCTTTTGATGGCAACAGTAACACACCGCTTAAACGCTTTTGCTTTATCTTGGTTTTAGTAGACTTGCGTGGCAGCCTCCTACGGTACAGCAATTGAGCTTCTCAAGCGTAGATTCACTGAGGAGCTCTCGGGTGACATGCTGTAGTGCTGCAGAGCCCCAGTTTGACAATGACTCTGTTAGCTGAGAGAAACTCACAGAAAAACAGCACTGGCTTGTGGATAATTTTTAGAGGGCAACTAATGCAAGTCAAACTGAACAGATCTTTCAGTTTTTTTATTTATACTGTATGCTGCAGACTGTTGGGATCCTGAGCCATCTTTGGATCAACTTATCTGGCCAAGTCAAATTGAACAGATCTTTCAATTTTTTATTTATACTGTATGCTGCAGACTGTTGGGATCCTGAGCCATCTTTGGATCAACTTATCTGGCACTGAAAACCTACTGAGGACGTAAAGACTAATTTATTTGCTGGGAAGCAAGGTAGAATTAGCTTTGTTCTCTGTGCTCTGTGGCTGGATTCTATCCACTACCTTGGACACTTCTACTTTAACACAAGTGACACTTTCAGTGTGCCTTTCCCTTGTTTTTGTTTCATAACTTGGAAGCTTTCTTAGCAAAACAAAATGACATTTGTTGTCTAACAAGCAAAAAACATATTTCACGTATTTCAGATGTACAAAGGTGCTACTGAACAAAATGACAAGCTAGACATTAAATTTAGCACTGCTTCTGCTGAAATTTGTCATATCTCGTTCTAACGCAATACACAGCACCTCTCTGCTGTGATAGCAGAACTGGGTCTGTTATGCAGCAAAGCAAATTAATACTTTGTGTGAAGGCTCAGGTCAAAATAGTTGATGGCTTGTGTGCAGAAGCTATTCTTTTATGTGATTAGGCAATACTGTAGTATATAAGTGGAAATCTGAACACATACTCATATTTATTTTCAAATTTCAATTGGGACATTTTTGAAACCATTTGTTTTTAGGATCAGCATTATTAACATTTCTTACGTTGCAAGAAAACTCCATGTATACAGAAAGCAGATGAACTTTTCTAGTAGCATATGCTGACTCTGTTAAATATTTTAATTAATTTCAAATAAAGAAATGGGTCATATTATTTATCTGCAACTTCAAAACTCTAATGACCTTGAAAGAAAATTAAAATTATGTCCAATTTTTGTATTACCTAATCTTTGCTACTACTAAGTATTTTGTGTGTTTTTCTTAGGAGCTGCAAATTTCACCAAAATTTCATATAAATATATTTGAAAGAACGTTGTGCTAAAAACAAGGTAACTATTTTTATACCACAGAGCAGAACTCCTGAGTACTTTTGGAAATTTCAGTGAATAATCAGGGAATTTTCAAATGAACTTTAAAGTGTTGTAAGCAAAATCTTGCCTTCCCTAGGACTTCATGAATCACTTTTGATTTCCGTATCTAATTCTACTTGTGAAGAATGATTAAAGAAGATATATTTGCCAAAATCGCTTAGAAGGAACATGGGCTAAATTCAGAGGGTTGAATTTGCACTTAAATCCAAATACGTGGTTCTCTTTGACTTTAAATGGAAGTATGTGCTGTATGTATGCAATCATAGCCAAGTAAAGTCTGCCTACAGTTACTTCTCTTCACCTTCAATGAAACAAATGGATTAATACATTACGTTCTCCTACACCCTAGTTGCTAGAAATGGTTCATTTAAGAAAAGTAACTAGTTTGAATTATGTGGCCTTATAATGATTATCTACTGCATTATGTTGCCAAAATTTTGTTTGGCAAAAGGTGTCAAGTTGTCAAGAAAGTTGTCTGGCATAATGGAAATAGGACACTTTTTTTTCCTTGTGGGTATATTTTCCATATTTATAGGATTTACATACGTGCAATGAAATGACACCACAATGGTCTTCCGTGTTTCTAAACATGAAACAGTTATTTGAATTCCTTGTCTATGTACAAAGCAGTATTTTTCCCCCCAAAAAAGCCCTTT